>NC_051156.1:194135789-194183076 GCF_013339745.2 Dermacentor silvarum | reverse complement strand
ACCGTGGCGAGCGTCGAATCCTTCGTTCGCCTGGACAACAGTGGGACCCCTCCAGCCTGGTGCGGCTTGCAGCACGCCTCGGCGGACATGCAGTCCTGTGCGGTGACTTCAACGCCCACCACACCGACTGGGGCAGCCGCAGGTGCACCCGCCGAGGCAGGGACCTCTGCAACGCCATCAGCCGAGCAGGCCTGGTGGTACTCAACAAAGGAGGACCCACGTACGTCCGCCGTGGGGTGAGCACAGCCATCGACCTCTCCCTTACCACCGAGCAGCGCTCCTATGACTGGGCTACAACTCCCGACACTTGGGGATCTGATCACTTCCCCATCTTGATCACCCCCGGGTGTGGGAGAAGGCCGAGGTCACGAAAATACCACGTCACAGACTGGTCCCTGTTCAGGAAGCGCTGCAGTGAGTTGGAACATGGCTGTGACCTCCTGAGTGCCATCATGGAGTGCGCCCAGGCAGCCACAGTCCAGTGCTCTGCTCTGCCCGATACTCCTGCCCCGGATCTGCTCCTGCTCAACCTCCGTGCGTCCAGGCGACGCGTGGAGCGCCGAGCAATCCGGACGGGCAATGCAGAGCACTGGACCGAATACAGGAGAGCGGATGCCCGCTGCAGACGACAGGCCAGGCGCAGAAGGAGCCAGAGCTGGGGGAGCCTCTGCGCCACCTTCGAGAACCGCTCCAAGGGCCCCCTGGCCTAGCGCCTCCTAAAGTCCCTGACCGGCAGGAAGGTCAACCGCCACCCCGTCCTCGCGGTGGCTATCTCGCTGGGCATCAGCGAGGCGGCCCTGGCGGAGTTGCTAGCGGACCACTTCGCCCCCCCGGCTGCCCTCGCTGCGGCCATCCTGCCGGTCGGACTTCCCCCTGCCAACCCGCCTACCTGCCTGCTGGAGCTGCATCCGGAGTGGGCGACCAGCCAGATCGCGGCCATCTGCCAGGACCCACTGACTCTCCACGAGCTGCAGACGGCCCTGAGGAGGGGCAGGCGTCGCAGTGCACCGGGAGCAGACGGAGTGACACTCCAGATGCTCCGCAACCTGGCCACCAGTGAGCAACGACGCCTGCTCGACTGCTACAACAACATCTGGTGGTCAGGACAGGTGCCGGAGGCCTGGCGCACAGCCATCGTGGCCCCCATTCTGAAGAGCAATAAGCCGGCTAACGAGCTGTCCTCATACCGACCGGTCTCTCTCACCTCCGCTGCCTGCAAGGTGATGGAGGCCATTGCTCTGGCACGGCTCGAATTGGTGGCCCGCGCCTGCGGGTTCCTCGCGGACCAGCAGACAGGCTTCCGGCGCCGAAGGTGCACTGCGGACTCCATCGCAGACGTCGTCTCCACCCTGGAGGACGCCAGGGCCAGCGGAGACCTCGCCATGCTCCTCCTCATCGACGTCAAGGGGGCGTTCGATGGCCTCCCACATGCGGTCGTCCAGCAGGCTCTGGACCTCCTGGGCATTGGCGGCAACCTGCGGCGGTTCCTGTCATCGTTCCTGAACGACCGCACCCTCAGGGTCCGCGTGGGCCATGCAAGGAGCACTCCCCGTCCGGTCGCAGCAGGCGTACCACAAGGGTCAGTGGTGAGCCCGTTTCTCTTCAACCTCGCCCTGGCCCGGTTGCCTGCTGCACTGCCGACCGACCCTCACTACAAGGTGGAGTGCTCCATCTACGCGGATGACATCGCCCTGTGGGTGCGGGGACCGCCGCAGTCAAGCCGCCACGTGTGCCTGGCCCTCCAGAGAGCCCTGGACACCATGGCCGCCTACCTGGGAAGCATCGGACTCTCGGTTTCGACGGGGAAGACGGTGGCCCTCCTCGTCCACCCGAGAGCAGCGGCACGGCGCTCAGCTCCCCGGCTGCAGCTGGAAGGCGTGCGCATCCCATGGAGTACGACTGTGTCGTACCTTGGGCTGCGCATCGACCACCGGCTAACCTGGCTACCGGCAGTCGGGGCCATGCAGACCCAGACCATCAGGGTCCGCAAGGCCGTGTCGCAGCTCCTTGCCCATGGAGAGGGCTGCTCGGTGAAGTGGGCCCTGCGGCTCTACGAGGCGGCGGCCACATCACGCCTGCGGTACGCCCTCCCGCTGGTGGCGCTGCCGCCACGCCGCCTCGAAAAGTTGGAGCTGCAGCACCGGGCGGCCATCCGACTCTGCCTGGGCGTCCCCCGGAGCTCCCAGATTGCCGCTACCCTTGCGGAGGCTGGAGCATGGCCCCTGTCGCTCCTCTTCCTGCAGCAGGGGCTGAGGCACGTCGACCGCCTCCACCATGCTCCTGATGGCAGAGGCCTGCTGCGTCGCCTCCAGTCCCGGCCTTCCTCAAGGATGGGTCAGCTGTGCCGCCTCTACGAGGAGGTGGTTGGCAACCCACCGCCGAATGCGGTACAGCTGCCCCCACCTCAGAGGCCTCCTGTCCCCATCGCCACGGAGCTGTCCGGGATTTCGAAGAGGCGCTCGCCCGCTTGCGCCCTGCAGCAGACGGCCGCCTGCCTCCTGGACGAGACCCTCGGAGACCACCTCCTGGTGTACGTCGACGGTTCGGTGGTACCGGACACCGGCTCTGCCACGGCGGCCTGCACGGCACCAGCCCTGCAGAAGAGCAGGCAGTGTCGACTGCCCAGACACGCCAGCTCGACTGCAGCGGAGGTGGCAGGCCTCCACCTGGCCGTCGACCTACTCTCCGAGGAGCTTCCTGGGGTACCAGCGGCCATCCTCTGCGACTCCAAGGCAGCCCTCCTCGGCCTGCAGAGGCCAGAAAGCGCCAGCCTTGGAGTCGCACTGCTGTCTACCCGGCTGACAGCGCTGCAGGACGCAGGCCACCCGGTGTCCCTGCACTGGATCCCCGCCCACGTAGGGATCCCGGGCAACGAGGCAGCCGACACCCTGGCGAAGGACGCCCACCACACCACTGTGCCCCTCAGTCGGGCCGTGGCGGAGGGCGACTTCACAGGACTGAGGCTGCGGCGACACCTGGCGACCCACCACCCAGACAAACGGGTGGCACTGGGATGCCCCCCACGACCACTCCCCCAGCGAGGCCTGGCTCGCAGGGAGACCTCGCTCCTTCTCCTGCTCCGCATCGGCTGCAGCTGGACGGCAGCACGCAGCTACCGACTGGGACGAGCGACGTCCCCGGCCTGCAGCTCCTGCGGGGAGCCGGAGACGATCGAACATCTACTGCTGGCCTGCCCGGCGTACCTCCAGCAGCGGGGCGCACTCCTGCAGGAGTTCCGCCGCCTGGGCCTCCCCTCTGGCAAGGAGGAAGATCTCCTCTTCCCCGGCCGACACCACCTTTCTGCACTTCGAGGCGTCGTGGAGTTCCTTGACTCGTCAGGGCTCTCCGCACGCCTCTAAGGACATTTCTACAAGCGGGAAGGCCTCACGGCCTCCCACCCCACCCCGGGCCTGACCGGCCTGGCACAACACCCCTGCAGACTCTGCAGCACACCAAGGCCTTCCATCTCGGCCTGATTAGGGAGCCTACATGCAACACCGTTTTAGGGTGGTGACAACACCAACATTTTGACCGCTATTTACCGCCAAATTTGGTGGGTAGCCATTTTGGTCCCTAGTCTTTCTGCCTTTTTTTGTCACGCTCTGATGTACTCATGTTGGCACGCGATCTATTAAATTTCTTTAATTTAGTTTTGCGCCAACGCGCACAAGAAACATGCATACATCTTTAATATACTAGTTGCCTTTTCCTTTTATTTTAACACATCAAACTTACTTTTCTATTGCACATCGTGCGACACATATAAAACAAGAAGTTATAAGGCAGGATGGCGTGCTCGTGGTAGGATTATCTCACGCCAATAATGTGAACTGCATTAAGCATTGTCGTTGCCTTCCAGTTGTACATAATATATAAAGGGTGCTTTTCGAAGTGTGCTGTAATAAAGACTGTCCTTACTGTCCTGTTTAACTAAAACGTAGACGTGCCGTGTACGGCGCTCAGACGCGCCATTTGTCTCTGGCTGCTGAGGCCAAAGTTTATCAAAAGAAGTTAATTAATTTCAGGTACCAAGAGTTGCGGGAAGTGTGGTCTGTCGGCTGGTCTTTCGCCATTTTGGTCCCCACAATTAACCCGCCAATTTAGCTGGCGGCGGCAAGTACCCTTACAAAGGCTGTCACCACCCTAAAACGGCGTTGCATGTAGGCTCCCTAGGCCTGATACGTGCCGCCTATGCCTGCCGGTTCTGCTTCGCCCAGCCATGGCGACTCCACTCTATCCCTTCTTTCGCTCCCACTTACCCCTCCCCGTTGGCGCTGAGCCGTGCTCCCTCAAGGGCTGCAGAAGATAGCGCCAACCTTTCCCTTTCCCTCAAGAACCACTTATCATCATAAAGGAGCACGGCGCAGAACGCGCGTTTGTTCTCCGCCGTGCGTTCACTCCCCGTGAAAGCGCGCGTCTCTCGCGCCCTTTCACTCGCACACACAGCGTTCGGCGGCGCGCGGCGACGATTTCATCTCCATTGACGTCATACGGAACCTCACGGCGACGGCAACGGCGACGGCAACGGCGACGGCGACGCCGACGGCAGAAATCTGCTTTGGAGTGTCCATATAATTGCTATCGCAATAAAAGTATCAGCTGGCTGCTAAAGTTGGAGGGCAGACGACAAGTTTCTCGCTCGCTTTGGAACAACTTGTCGTCTCTTCTTGCTTTTCTTCGCTTGATGCTGCATTGTAGGTGAGTAAACTTTATTAAGAGATGTAATATGGGTGAATGAAAGCCTTTTATGTAGATTTTATTTTAAGAACGCGTTATTTGTGTAGCCATATCCACGTTTTAGACGAAGCCTCGTACAACACCAGCCAACACAAGCCTCGCAGACACATATCCCGTCATTCCCATGAGGGCACGGCAGCCCTTTAAGAAACTCGCATAGACGGTGGCGCCAGTTTACCCTCTAGGTGTTATAGTGAGAAACTCTATGCCGGCAGCGGAACGAAGACCGCATCCCTCGCTCCGCTACAAAGCCGACTGAGCGGAGCATGACAGCGTGTCTACTTGGCCTCTTCGTCGTTTTGCAGCCGAGTTGATAGCGCGTCGCTCGCGTCTCGGCAAGACGCGCTTATCAAATGCGAAATCTACGTAGTTCCCTGCGCGCTGGCAAGCGTGCGTGTGGTCTGACCTTGAGTTTCGCGTGGTACTTGGCCGTGGTTGCTCAGTGGCTATGGTGTTGGGCTGCTGAGCACGAGGTCGCGGGATCGAATCCCGGCCACGGCGGCCGCGTTTCGATGGGGCGATGTGCGAAAACACCCGTATACTTAGATTTAGGTGCACTTTAAAGAACCCCAGGGGGTCCACATTTCCGGCGTCCCCCACTACGGCATGCCTCATAATCGGGTCGTGGTTTTGGCACGTAAAGCCCCATAATTTAATTCTTTACGTGGCTCGTCGAGTGTTACAAAACTAGTCGAAGTGAGGTACTACACCGATAAGCACGGTGACCAATGTTTAATTCCGACGCGGGCGGCCGTGGCCGAGCATGAGCAGACGATAGCCGGCCTCTTCCGGAAGTACGTAATTAATATCCAAATTTGAAAGCAGATTTTTACTTACTTCAGCCTGTTTATTAAACTACGTCAATAAATATAGGCATTAACAGTAGGAAGAAGAGCACAGATCCAAACACCCTTCTCGACTGATGTCAGCTATTGGCCAATAGCAACCGCGTGTCGGAATCTGCTGTATTACGGAATAAAGCGCCCAGAAAAGATTGAGGAGGAGGCTTCTGTCGAATGTTTTTTTTTCCACCATGCCCGAGGGGCGGTTCAAGACCTCTTTAAGTCTGGTCTTTGTCTTAGTTCACTTTTTGATATCGCTTCTTAACAGATCGCAACCGTGCAAATGATATACATGATGGATGACGATGAGGGCCGAACGTACACGTCGATCGACAGCTACGTGCAGTGATGCCGTGCTGTCGGTCTGTCAATGCCGGAAGTAGAGTGCGGCCTTGAATTCTGAACGAATTACAGTGCTGGGGCCAACCATAAGAAAGAAAGGAAACAATTGAGATTAATCGCACTGTCTTATCGTACTTTATTAGGTGCACTTACTTATTGTAGGTTTATTTTTTGACGGGGGTTCGAATCTATCCGTTTCTCACAGCGACCTTCAAATATTTATTTCGCAGGGACCGCGGACGAGCTAGCGGGAACAACGTCTCCGTTTACTACAGCGAGCGCCACACTTGTCCTCCGCAGACAGGGTCAAGAGTGGACCGGACTTCTCAGACCTCGGAGGCAGCTGACTCCGCTTCTACGTCGACGGCTGCTTCGGTGGCATCAGCAGGAGCAGCAGCAGCGGTGGCAGCGAAGGCTGGAAAGAGAGAAAAAAGCGTGCATTTAATATAGATTGGAACGTCGAAGTTTGGGTGTAACGAGATCGCTGGAGATAGAATTAATGGTGCCTGCGTTTCAGAAATTAGTTCCGTTCATTTCACAGAATGATCGAGACACGCACCAACGCGCATGCCGGCCTTGGGACCATAGTCAAGGGTGCTTCCGTCACGAACGCGAGGTGAACACAAGAATACTTCGTGAGCACAGTCAAGTTTAGCCCGAAGAAAACTAGAATGCGGATAAAACGCGTTATGCAAAGTTGCTCTCTTGCAGAATAATAGTTTTGCACAGCTGAAAGAGCTAGCAATAAGTGTCGGTTATATCCTGCTGAACGGAATTCTACTTTCTTGTGGCGAAGGCGGGTGTGGTCGATATCAAGTGTATTACAACGCAATGGTTATTTGTCACATTACGACGAATGACTGTAAAATAAAACTTAACTTGCGAATACGGTATATTCCATTAGCATAGACCAATTATTTTTGGCTGGTAAAAACTACCGTTAAGAGTCTAGATTAAAAAAAATGTTTTTTTGCTTGTTACCCGCAATTTTTGTTTCTTGCGTCGAGTAATGCGGGCTCCACGCTGGAAGTCTACTCTTAGATGTTTCTACTACCACGGCTGCGCCGGAACGCAATCGCTGTTGAACTACGGCAGCGCCGATGATATCCAGGCACTGCCGCGGACAAAGGCAGCGCGTTCGAGCGAGGCCGTCATGATACATCTGCGAAGGATGGATGGATGTAAACTTTAATGAACGTCCTGAGGTACGCGACTCAGCGCGCAGCGGGCCGCTCCCACGTTGGGACAGTCAGGCCACGCCCGACCGCCGCATCGTGGCCCCTCTGGACAGCCCATAGTTGCGCCCCGGCATCGGGGCTCTTGATAGCGGAGAGCCACTTGTCCTCATTTATTTGTTCCGTGCCTCGTAACGAGGGGCAACGCCAGAGCATATGGTCTAAGCTAGCGAAGTCATTGCAGTGCCTGCAAGAACTACTGGCATAAGTGTCGGGATAAAGCTTGTGTAATAAAGCCGGGCTGGGATACGAGCCTGTTTGCAATAATCTGTGGGTCAATGCCTGCGCTCTATTTAACTTCTTGTGAGGAAGGGGAAAGTCTCTCCTGCCGAGATAAAAGTACTGCGTAATTTCGTAATACATCTGCGAAGGAATTATTTTATTGCGATCGCACTTATATGGACGAGCCATGCGTCCCCGCCATTGTCGGTGTAGGGGTCTGTCTAAACGTTTCGGATTGCTAGATGGCTGCTATATTATTCAAACGCCAAAGTTGCTCCGACCAGGTTTGTCGGCCTTGATTGATTTATTTATCAGAATGTTGGCGATTGCAGCGTGAAAAGAAATAGAAATTTCATTCGCAGCGTATGCCTTTCATCTTAAATCATTACAAATTCCAACATAGTACCACAGCTCACAATTTTAATGTAACGTGATTAATTCACTGGTAGCGGCGCCAGTGCTCTTGACGGATCCAATATTTCACTGGGCGGTGACCAGTGCCGACGGCTTTCTGTCGGCACTGGTCATTCGCGGGGTTTCGGTCTCATCTCGAGGTGACGCTTTAAAACGTTACTGCATGAACTCTCTAATGGGACTTGTGAGATAGTGCGCACGCATTCTTTCCTGTCACTCAAAATTTATATATACAGGGTGTCCCAGCTATCACGCAGCACGATTTCAAAAAAGAGGAAAGGCGTTACGCAAAGCAAACTTAGTGCGTATTGTTTCCAGCACAGTGGAGTAGCCGCCAGTAATTTTTTGGTTACTGAGATTTAATTAGTTATTTCTAAATAATTATCTAACTCGAGAAGTAATGCCCTAATTATCAAAGTGTCAATGAGAACATTGTATAGCAACATGAAAAACTCCCGATACAGCTTTCTGTTTCTCAATGCGTGCTGCATAAATGTGCTTTTCTGAGCGTGAAAGAAGCCAGCGAATACACGCAAAATTGCCGCGCGACTGGCCGCTCGAGGCATTTTGCGTGTATTCGCCGCTTCGTCTCCAGGGTTGAAGGAAACGACACGGTGGGATGTATCATATCGAGTTTTGCGGCCTTGTTGACTGGCGTCGGTGTTGAGGCGCGGGCGCGTTGGCGACACCGTGCAAAGTGCGAAACGAACTGCTCCCACACTAACCCTTTAGGCCCTGGCGTCCTATAAAAAGGTCACGAAAAGAAATTGTTCTTAATCATTATGCAAATGGTTAGCAAACTCAAAAAAAGAATTTGAGCTATTCTCCATTCACCTCCGCCAGCATAGGCGACAGTTTCTTTATCCTTGTCTTCCTCAGAAAGCCCTATAGGTGAAATCAAAATGGCGGAACGCAAGAAACACGACTGCAGCAGTATCCACGTCTTTTGATAATATTTTACTCAATACCTATTGTCTGAGTAGCGATCATAATTTTGTGTGTTGTTTCTGATATAGTTAGGAGTGTATTTATATCGGGAACTTTTACTTCTTATCTGCGCATAGCCCGCAGCACGCCATGATCTGCGTGTCCTAAATATAGGACACCAGGGCTCAATGGTTGTCAAGGGCCCTGAATAAGTGAATGTACAGTGAGGACGCTGTTGCTTCTAACAGCTTCCGATTTCTTGTGTTATTATTCCCAAGGCGGTAAGTCAGCCTGAACTTCTGTATTCATTGGAATGGGGACTCCTATAGTAATAAGTATGTGTATCAAGGACCCAAATATGTTTGCTCCACTATAAGAAGTGTGCGTGTTGGAGGTAGAAGACGATGACGATGAAAAGCAGGATATACAGTTTACCTTTGCAGGCTAGGGGAGCAGTAATTGCTGCACAGTAGACGAAGAATTTGCCATATATGCCGAAAATACATCTGACAATGTAACTATCAAGTAAATGGAAGCCATTCAAGTGCAATAATGAAGGAAGTGGGCGTGTTGGAGGTAGATGACGATGAAAACCAGGATACACATGTCCGGAATCGAGGGGTCGCATAGGAGCGCCAAAACAAGAGGACCAGCGCAGCATGCTTTTAGAAGAGACTAGCGCGTGCCATGCATACGCATCGAGCACGCGCCGCTCAACTTTACTTTCGTCGTCTTTTGCAGCCGGCACCAAGGCGCCGGCCGAGAGCGCCGACCTTAGCATCACCGCGTTGCGGCGTCGGTTGGCGCTACACACAGTTTGCTTTTGCAGGCTTGAGGAGCAGTAATTGCTTCATAATAGACGAAGATTTGGCCATCTATGACGAAAATACACCCTATAAAGCGACTATCAAGTAGATGGAGGCCTTTCAAGTCCAATGATGAAGGACGTCTACGTGTTGGAGGTAGAAGACGATGACGATGAAAAGCAGGATATAGTTTGCTTTTGCAGGCTTGGGGAGCAATAATTTCTGTACAGTAGAAGGATTGACTACCTATGACGAAAACACATCTGACAAAGCGACTATCAAAGATTGAGGCCATTCAAGTGCAATGATGAGCCGTGTATGACCAGCACGAAGAATATTTTTGATGCCTCTGATGCAAAAGAACCACGGTCAAATCACCATCATGCAAGTTTTTATACACTTAAATGTGTGATACATCCGAGAATAATATGCAACTTCGAAATACTCCATATTGCTCTTTACAACCACTAAGCCCGGGTGTCCTATATATAGGACATGACACCATATCTTATGCTGATGTGGTACTCCGAATAAACTAAATATTTTTGTGCTTCTTAGGCCGTAATAAACCAATACAAAACGCAGAAAAAATTTTCTGCACGTAAAAAAAATTCAGGGCTGAAAGGGCTAATATCGACCAGGGCACCGGGACACCGAAGAAAGAGACGTCGAGGATAGTGATCGGTTGACGACCATACACAAGGAAAAAGGACGAGTTCCACGTAGTGCGTTGGACAGCCGCGTTGTATGCGAAAGTGACGAACGGCAGAATGACATCCCAATTGGAGTGGTCAGGGTTGATATACACTGATGTCATGTAGGACAGCGTGCGATGAAAGCGCTCTGTGAGGCTATTAGTTTGAGGCTGGTAGCTGGAAGTTGTTTTATGGATGGGTGTTGGAGAAAGAAAGAAGAAAGAGAACGAAAGAAATAGAGAGAAGGAAAGAAAGAAAGAAAGAAAGAAAGAAAGAAAGAAAGAAAGAAAGAAAGAAAGAAAGAAAGAAAGAAAGAAAGAAAGCGGGCTGCTGATTTTTATTCCATTCCGTAATACGTTCCCAATATGCATGCTCCTTTAAGAGAATATTTCTTTGCGAACCTTTCTCTGCATTCCTGGCCATGGCTTCTGTGTGATGATGCTGTCTGGCTCAATAGCTCACACTTAAATAAGGACAATTAGAATTACGTGCCCGATGGCGGAATCAACCTTGATACCACTGCACGGCGGCCCGATGCTCAAGCCATTGAGCCCCATCCTCACGTATGCTTATTTTTCTATCGTGCCAACACCAGTTAACTCTTTGAGATGATCGCGGTGTCTTTCGCACTGCGTTGCACGGGTGTGCCAAATTGAACTTACTGCTTCACTTTGGGCACGGAACAGTTAAACAGTGAGACAAACAAACAAAACAGACAGACAGACAAACAAACAAACAAACAAACAAACAAACAAAGAAACAAACAAACAAACAAACAAACAAACAACAAACAAACAAACAAACAAACAAACAAACAAACAAAGAAACAAACAAACAAACAAACAAATTTGTGCGCGAGAGTAAGTGCCTGCGCGTACACCCGAGCAGATGCGAAGGGGCTGCTGCGTTTGCACAGCTTGCAACGTGGACGTAAGTAGTTTGAACGAGGGGCTTCGGTATGACCTTGCACTGGCACTTCGATAACAAAAAAAAAATCACAGCATATCCACGGGGTGAATGATGATGAGTGGGCGAAGCTCCGGAGGAAATCATCGGATCTCCCGCTTAAGGGGACGCTAGCACAAACGCGTTAGAAACGTGCAGTACTCTCTAGTAAGGGGGAGCGGCCACAGCGTCTTACGCAGCCATTTACACATGCCGGAACGCGCACCGCGTTTGCCGACGCCATCACATGACTGCTGAGAGAGTATACCCCCCGTATTCATAAACGCTCCTCGACTTGAACTTGACTTGCCACCGCTTTGGGCAGCGCGTTCGAAACGCGTTGAAGGTAAGGCGGAGAGGCCACAGCGTCTTACACCAGCTTCTTACACGGGCCGTAACGCGCTAGCACAAACGCGTTAGAAACGCGCTAGAAACGCGGCCTTTCGTTAATGTTGGGTATTTATAGCCATCGTGGTGCGTTTGTCCATGTCCGCTTCGTGGCGTAGTGGGCTAACGCCGCGCGCTCGGAAGCGAGGGGTCCCTGGTTCTATTCCGCGCTACGGACACAACTTCGGAATTTTTTTCTCATTTTTCTCAAACTGGTTACACACTACTACTACTACTACTACGATGGGGACGGAACGGGTGCCGCTATAAGGAGCTTCGCCCCTAAAAATCCAACACAGGTCTCTCTCAGTACTCTCTGTTCCTTTCAACAAAGCTTCGCTGTATGTATATTTCGTCAAGGTGTGTTAGTTCTGCCGTCATATTTCTTCAACCTTACGCAATCATTTCCCATTTGTAAGCCTGGAGTTCATTTTCTCGGCACCGATTTCGGAGCCAACGCGTTGGGTTCATCATCGTCTCTGCCTTCTCGCTTGGCCTCCATAGTGGCTATCGTTATGCACGCGGTGTCGACCAACTGTTCCTTCAATTACTGCGAGAACAGTAAAACGTGAGCCGCGGTAATTCATTACGTAGCTCACAGCGCTGGTCTTTTAACCGGACGTCTTGGATACTAGCGTAGAAGCAGATAAATTGATGTGTTTTTATATAGTGAACGGCTGTCATTGACAGACGGAACAGCCACCCTGCACAGCTGGCGCATGCAAGCAAACTCACGCTGCCGTGCCACCCAGACATGTGCGCACTTCGCCACACTCGGAGTTAGGCAGCCTTCGTAAGTACGCCTAAGACCTTTAGCATCTCTGTATAGGAAGGCGTCAATCCTGGACTATTCCTTTCTACCGTCCCGTATCATACAATTTTCTACAAAAATTAATAGAGTAAATTTTGGCGCTAGAGGTTTGTGGGACCTGTCGGTGATGCTGGTCCAGCCAGCATGGGAATGATTGATAACAGCCGTATTTGTCTAAATTTCGTCTTTATGGCTACAAGGTGGTTTTGTGACTTAGTAAATTAAGCGTTTTTAAATGCAAACAAATTGCAATGATTCTTTCCACTGAATTGCTGCCTTCATGCGTTAAGAAAAAAAAATAATTCCTTGGATTTTGAAAAACGAGCGTAATATATACCGTGGTAAAAACGCTTAAAACCACAATCGCAAATCTTAGACAAATATATGTGCTAGGCATTATTCCAGAGATTATTGTACCGCAGTGCGAGAGCTTTATATCAATAAGACTACACGAATTTCTTTGCACTGTACAACACACGAATGTATGCACATGTAGCTGCATCTTCTTGCTCCAACTTGGTCTTTCTGGCTTTACGAGTCCTTGTAGCTTGTTGAACTGATGCTTTTTCAACATAATGTTACGTTCCAAACGCAACAACGCCATTGCCGCGCATGTGGCCGAGTACTTAGCGTCTTCATTTTTTCCATTAAGCTTTAACGATAAAGCGTAATAAATTTCTTTGCAATAACCACGCGCTGGGGGAATAGATGATACGTGAATTATTTTGGAGGGCAGCTCTGGCGTCCAGCATAGTTGTTTGAGTTTTTTAGGGAAGTTTAGAGAAGGATAAACGTGCTTATATGTAAAGCACACACAATTGTGGCTGTTACGCCAGCCTGTGTGACAACAAACGACAATGGCGACGGCATGGCGACAGCTTTGTTTTATTAGAATTTTAATTAATATGGGCCCTCGAGGCGCATTTGCGACGTGGCCATGCTGTCCTGCTTTCTACGACGCATGCGCGGACCCCGCGTGGAGGATCAGAAGGGCTCCAGAAACGCGCCGTGCGTTTGGCTCCGAAAGTGACGAAGTAAAAAAAAAATTGCCGTGGTTAGACGCGGTTAAACCAAGTCTGTCGAATGATAACACGGTTTTGCTTGCTTTGGGAAAGGGCGCAGACGCTGCTCGGCGGGGTCAGCAACTACCGCAACACCACAATGCAACGCACCACAAGACGACACGACAAGACAAAACCACAAGAGAACACACAGGCGCTGCCCGGCGCGGCGGCAGCAGCAGCGAGCGAATTGACCTCCATGCTGTCTCTCGCTTCAACGCGAACTAAGCGTCGAAAGCACAGTGCATACGGTGCTACCAGCACTCAGCCACACCCATCAAAGGTCGCGGGTTCGATTGCCTTAGTTAACTTTATCCTAATTAACACGTTGACCGCGGTGACCCGCGCACCATCAAATTTGTTGCGTGAGCGTTGCTTGCTTGACCCGCGCACCATCAGAATAGTCGCTCGAGGGTTCCGCCGGTAGTGGCAGGCTAAGTCCAAGTTTGACCTTGCCTGAACTTGAACGTTACATTTACAGAACCAGGCGCTTTCTGGGTTTGTACCTGCAGTAGCAGAGCTATCGCTCTAAAAAACTGGCACGAGCGTTGTGCGCACACACATTAGAGAGCTTTAGCACGTTCGTTATTCGGGGGAACGCAGGCGGACTGGACGCCTTACCGGAGGCGCGGAGGCGTAAACGTGAGCGGCCTGCATGGTGCAGTCACCTGGTGGCACAGAGCTCAGTCGGACAAACACAGCTAATATTGCAGTTATCAAGTGTTTTTTACTTCGCTGCTGGTGTAAATTTTCGGCAACGGCGTACTCGTGTTGCTGCCGAAAATTTACACCTGTAGCAAAGTGAAATTCACTTGGTTACTGCAATATTAGCTGTGTTTTATTGAGTGAGCTCTGCGCCACGAGGTGGCTGCAACATGCAGGCCACTCACGTTTACGCCTCCGCCCATCGGGTAAAACGCCCAGTCCACCGGCGTTTACCCGCACACTGGACTCTATAAAACCCTGACAAAGCTCTCTCTTAGAGTGTCTGCTGAGCATACCACACCGTGGGGTAGGCGAAGGTAAAATGAGGTAATTCTTTTTTTTTATTTTTCGCTCGCTCACCGGAGCTGACGCTTTTCTGTCGCTCTTATATCGTGCACTACTTGAGAGATGGGACACCTGCAACGCCGCTGGAACTCTCCCCATCGCGCCAACGTTCTCAGACGCATTCAGCGCAAGGCTGAACCTTGCCATCGCTTTTAATGGTTCGCCTACGAGCGAAACTGACAATATTTTATATAGTTTTCACGAATGCTTTCTGAACACAGAATCACTGCCACACGTTTCTCGCCTACAAAGGAGTGACACTTGGAACAAGTGTGCATGTTGGGAAACACTTATGATATTGTTTAATTTGATGCTGAAGTTGACGCATAAACGCCTCACTCACTTCAAGGCTC
This sequence comes from Dermacentor silvarum, assembly GCF_013339745.2. Lineage (NCBI taxonomy): Eukaryota > Metazoa > Arthropoda > Arachnida > Ixodida > Ixodidae > Dermacentor > Dermacentor silvarum. Next base: position 194,168,249 of record NC_051156.1, on the reverse strand, counting down.
CACCCTTGTGTGAACGTCCGCCTCGTTTGAATAGCGCTGTATGTATAACGACTTTGCTCATAGACAAGTCAACAACAATGTTGCGTACGTCTGTTCTTGTTGCGCTCAGGTATAGAAGCCGCAAAGATCATAGCAACGGAGCGAACCAATATATCCTGACGTCATGACGCGTGCACCTCCTATGTAAGGAAACCGAAACTGGGGCAAAATTTACAAATATTTGCGTTCGTAAGTGCGTTTTACCATTGGCCAGCCGGCTTCGCTAATGTTATGTCTAGCATCCGGATTGGCTGAAATTTTCTCTTACGAACCATTCCAGTGTAAGACTTTCTTCCTGTGAATACATGTTCGTCGAAATGAGTACTGACGCTTGCCAGTATTTCTAAGATATAAAGTATGTGAACTTGGCAATCTTCCGGAAGTTTTACAAATCTAGAATGACCCAAATTAAATGGTACAGGCACTGGTGATTCGGCGCAAAATTAAAGAAATCGAACTTTGAGTTTTATTTACCCTTCAAATAACTAACCTACTACCGTAGTAGTGTTTCGAACGTAGTGCTTTAAAAGAGTAGCTTATCACCCGCCGTGGTTGCTTAGTGGCTATGGTGTTAGGCTGCTAAGCACGAGGTCGCGGGATCGAGTCCCGGCCACGGCGGCCACATTCCGATGGGGGCGGAATGCGAAAACACCCGTGTACTTAGATTTAGGTGCACGTTAAAGAACCCCAGGTGGTCCAAATTTCCGGAGTCACCTACTATGGCGTGCCTCCTAATCAGATCGTGGTTTTGGCACGTAAAACCCCATAATTTTTAAAAGAGTAGTTTATCAGTCTATTTACCGTTTCGCTTTAATGTCCATTTAAGATTTTTTTTTTGGGGGGGGGGGGGGTAACCTTGCGGATTTTTCGAGGTGTACTTTCAGCTCACGCTGTTCTTGGTGTACGCCCATTAGGAATGTGCGCCGATCTTTCTTTTTCTTCACTAAGCGAGACTTAACATGATATATGCATACCGGGATCACAACCGGCATCCTCCGGGGCCGTGCACCTGTTGTCGACCACGCTGAAGTGCTGTCCCGGTGGGCAGGTGATCTTGGTGCTGAAGGTGTCCGTGCACACGGAGTACTTCGTACAGTCGTTGGGGTCGGGGACCAAGGTGGAGCCACCACCCGGGGCCGACACGACGCCGACGCAGTCCTCGCTTGGAAGCGGCGGCATCAAGAAATGAGTGAAGTCGAAGCCACTCGGGCCCTCGCTAGCCTTGGCGACGGCCTTTCCCTGGACCACCGGTAGGACGCTGTACACCATGACCATGCAGACTACCACGACCACTGAGTACACCACGCCCTTTGAGTTGACCATCTTGCCTGTCGTGATGGGCTTTGCCGCGAGGTTCCTGCTTCAAGAAAGGAGAAGCTTAGCAGAGATGTAGATTCGAACATACATATAGATCGCTGGGAAAATGTCGCAGTTTCGCCCGAAAGGCGAAGCACCGATTGCGATAGCAAATTATTAGACAGCTATATGAAGTAAGGATACCTAGTAGTTTGATCGATCGTATAAACTTGTAAACATTCGCTTACTAGCTAAATTAACAAGCGTGGTGCCGCGCGCGCAGAGGCAAACATGAACACATCTCACTTGAAGACCGCGGACACTGGCTGTGAAAACGCTAGCGTGAGGAAGAGCGGTAGTAGCAGCAAGTGAATTGCCATTCGCGCTGCTTCTCGCTTCAACGCGAACTAAAAAAAAAAAAACTAGAATATAGTGCACACGAAGCCATCAGCTATCTCCGGTCGGCTAGCCTTCGAACCCAGCCCAGATGGCCTCCAAAATAGGACGCGCGCGACCGAGCTCAGCCGCCGCAGCTGGAGTAGAAGAGGAGAGGCGCACTAACCAGCCCCCTTCCACCACCACCCCTCCAAGCGCGCGCACATCTTTCCGCATACAATATACAATATGCAATATGCAAATAAACATACAACTAAAAAGTACCTGTACCCGCCTGCAAGCTTGCTCAACCAAGCTTGTATGGTACTGTGTACTCGGTCGCTCCCGTCTTGCTTGGACAAGTCGTAATCGAGATTATTCAGTTCACTTTCCTTTAGTTGCCTTATTACAGGCACTGTGTGGCTCGCCCGCTTCACCCCTTAGGTATTATACATAGGAGGGAAACATGCTCGGACTCGGGCTTGAAAGTCTAGCAAGTGTAAGGATGTGTTGGTGGCATTGGCAGGGGTGGTGATGATGATGTTACTACAGACCGGATTGGCCGGTATTGCTGCGCTTAAGCGCCTGTTTTCCGTGTCATAAATATCTGTCATCGTGAGTCGATCAATCTCCGTACCATAGAGAGCACGACCTTGTACGCACATGTGGCCGCCTCCGATTGGCTGGAGCTGTACCAGCGAGAAGGCGGCTGGTTGGGGGCGCCTGCCTCGTTCTCAGTGTTACGACAGGTGAGCCAATCAGCACTTGAGTCGCAACCGGAACGGGCAGTCCTCTAGGTGGACACTTACAAAATAACTCTTTCGTATTCAACTTTTCCAACCACTAGCACATTATTTGACAGACATATGATGAAGTCTTATTTGTAATAGTAACCTTATCCCATTAACGTGTCACTCGTCATATTTACTCAAACGTTACGCCACCACGATGCCAAGCACGAGGTCGCCTGTTCAATTCCCGACAGCAGCGACTGCATTCTAATGGAGCAGGAGTGCAGAAACGCTCGCGTACCATCGTCTGGCTACACTTTAATAAGCCCCAGGTGGCTAAAGTTAGTCTAACATCCTCCACAATGGCATTATCCGCAGTCTGTTTCGCTTTGGGACGTCAAGCGCTTCGAATCATGCAATGTACCACTTACCCTGCCATCTGTTATGTCATCGTGCAGGAAGACACACAGGAAGCTTAAAAAAAGTGTGTTGGCATTTAGGGAAACATGCAGTGAGCTTTTTGCCTTGCGTGCTCTTAAAAGGTTGAAACGATCTTACACCTACACTGTAGCGAGTATTTGCCACTGTACTGTGACGAAGACGTTCAAAAGAAGTGTTCAAGAAGTAGAAGGTCTCAAGCCCTATTACAAAAATGAAGAAGTGTCGTCTTTCTAAGAGGAGAGAGTGTTGATGTGCGATGGGAGTGTGATGACTCTATCGCGATAGACACATCAAACAACTACAATATTAACTCATCATCTGCTGCACTGTGTAGGATTTCCGGAGTGATTTGAATGTTACAGAGTTAATGCACTGCAAGTAATTCGTCTACTTCAGTCTGCTGACGAGGATTCGAAAAAGAAACCAGCCCCAAAACTTACCTCAACTCTTTGTCTTCAGGAATAGCTGACGGATACGAAATCCGAGTGACTGCAGCGGGTGGTACCAGCTATCTTATAAAGCAGCTTTTGCGAAGTACGAAAGAGAGAGAGAGACAGAAAACAACAAGACAGGGTACCTTTTTATCGTCGCTCTAGTAATTGCCCTAAGATAGAGTTGCGCAAACCGAAGTTCACTTGAAGCTCGTCGCGACCTTTAGTACCGGACCTGCGAATCGAGAGCTCCTGATCTTGGCACACCAGGACAATGATAACCCCGGCCATATTTCTTGCAGTCTTATCTGAGCAAGTTTTGCGTCGTTACGCGAAAGGCGAGATTTTGCAACTTATTTAGCATGGTCAGGTCGAAGGAGTACACGCTTTTAAGAAAATAATCAGCGGTTATTTTTGTAACCTACAACGTCGCGTAGCTGGATATTAACGACCGAGTGCTAAGCGATGCGGGCTAGCTTCAGTGTCACGGTGCGTGGCAGCTGTAGATGCTACAGTTTGTTTTAGAGTAGTAGACAATAATAAAACAGGTCGTCGTTTGGTGCCTAAAGCAGTTAGCAAATCCTTGGTAACCCGGTCATTTAAGTCACGAATGTGCCTCATTACATTGGGAAAGCAATGTTTTATAATTGAGCAAGTTATATTAATACAGTTGTACTTGTTTGTTTTTCTGTAAATAATTTAATTGTCAACTGGGTTTCGAAGTTTTAATAATGACTTATTACAAACCACCAGTAGTACTCTTCTCGCATCGGACGGTAGTTTATTATCATCATGAGTTCGCTCTATGTACGGAATAAAAACTGTGTCATTTGCAGCCAATTCGTTTTGTAACTCCTTTCCGCCTAACGTAAAGTCATTGCCTCAGCTGTATTCATTAAAACAAAAAATAAACATTGAAGTAGTTCTCTTAGTTAATTTCCGTCCAGCTCTTTCTGGCTTGCATTGTATTTCTTTGTGGTTATTTAATATTTTAGCTTTCAAGCTGTTTTGTTTATATGTTGATTTTATGAACTACTTTTATGGCAAACGTTACTTTGGTTCTCTTGCTGCCTACCTGCCATGTATTTAATCTTGCACTTCTCAACATGAGTCCCTTCAAGGTCTTGGGAGTATGCTACCCTAGTCTTTAAATACACTTTTCTAAGCAGTTTTTCCAGAACAATTATGCTAATAATTTTTTTAAATTCTGAAATTAATATGCCGTCGCTTGTAATTTTACTTTACAGGAGGTATTCACGGATGTAGGGACATCTTTGATGTACTGAGCAACCCAAGCTAGTGAGCCTGTCCGTTCGTTTGCTCGTTCGTAACGCGGAGTGAGCGAAATACATTAAAAGAATAACTAAAGATAATCGCACGTCCCGTAAAAGGTGCGCTGTCATAGAAACACGCAAGGTGGCGTTATTCGGTATAGCAGGAGGCCTTTTTTTTTGCTTTTGTTTAGTTTTGCATGCTCTTTCTTTTGTGCCAATCTTATTTTATCCTTTTCATTGCTGTTATCTCGGCTAGGGCACATCACTTGCGGCCGCCCGTTCTAATTGGTTGAAAGCAACGGCAACGTGAGCGTCATGAATGTTATCGCGGCTGTCAAAGGCACGCAGTGAGATTGAAAGACACTAAAGAGATACATTATTTGAGCTGTGTAAGTGAATTACTCTTCCCCATCACCAAAAAAAAAAAAAGAAGAGAAAATCACTCTACACCGCGAGAGGGCAGCTCGGTCAGGCGCAAACATAAGTGATGGGTGGCGCCACCACCTGGAAATTTCGGCACCAGCGAGTCATGACGTCACGGCTTTTGACGCTGCCTAGCGTCATGACGCGTGAGGGCCTAGTCTAGCGTGTGGGCCCAGTTGAAGTTTTTATGGTCGAAAATTAATTGGGCATTGCATTCTAAAAGAAGCAAATACGGAACTTAAGCAAGTTTGAAGATCATTTACTGAACCAAAAGCAGCCGAAATGCGAAAAATACAATATTTTGCCATTCGTGCCGTCACACTGACGTACCGGCGCGGGGGTTTACGGCGCAAAGTTCGAAAAAGTGGAACTTTGACCGTCATTTCCTGTTCTTATAGTTAACCTATTACAGCAAGATCCACGAAACTAGAGGTCTTAAAGAGTAATTTTTATCAATCTAAACCGATTCAGTGTGTTTTTTCTTAGGGTCCCTTTATAAGATATACCCTAATAAATTTTCATGGGGCTTCATTCAAGTTCGTTCACCACTGTTGCGTTCACTATACGCGTTCAATTTTGTCAGCCCACGAATTTCCTGCACAAAATATATACCAAGGTCAAGTCATCTGTCAGAATTACGAAGTGCTGGAATGCCTCGTAGGGAAGAGGCTGTTCCCAAGGCACCGATCCTCTTCAAGCTTCCATAGATTCGCGCGAGTCGAAGAGGTGGAGCTGCAGATTGCCTGAGCTAATTCCCGTTGCTGCAGTGTGGCGATTCAGAGAACGAAAGCTTGTTTTCATTAGTTTTTCCTCACTGTTCTCTGCGACGCTTAAGAACAGGTGATGTAGGAAGATACCATAAACTTTACGACAGCGATAGGAGAAAAGATCAGCGCTGGCAACAGGGTCAGAGAACGCGTCTGCGCTACAGGTACGTAGTCGATAAGGACACCGCGAACTCACGTAGCCATGTAGAGAGAAAAGGAGTAAATGTAACTAGCGGGATTTCCGAGTGTGCTTTGGAAGCAATTTTTGGAAGCGAGCTTGGGAGCTCGACGACGTATAAAACTTAGAACTTTGCATATGCACAAACCGGTTAAACTCGAACAGCTAATTGAATGGTTTCACTAACGAATAAATGAAACAAATAAAATAAATTCTCTGGTTTTCCGTTCCCGAAGCACTATCTAACAATGAGGCACGCGTTAGTGGGAGACTCCTGGTTACTTTTGACAACCTGGAGTTTTCTTAATTCTTAAATGCACACACCGAGTAGGGAACGATTGTTATAGAGTTGTTTAGAGAGAGAAAGAAAAAAAAAAGCGTGATTTACAAATGGTTCTTAGTCAGAACCATAAAACACGTAGAAACCTAAACACTAAACCCAACTGTCTTCAAATAGGATTCGTGTACGGATGCTTGGATGATGAAAGAAGCCGTTGAATGTGTGAATTAATGGTGACAGATTTCATGGATAACGCGAACTATAAGGCAATTCACAGCATCGAATTTGAGACAGTTGTGGCTGTCATCAAACACATGTTTTATAGAAGAAGGTGACAGCTAAACCACGTAAATACACTTCATCGGAGGACCACACAGGTTGGGTTTACCAAAGAAACTCTGGAAACGCTGAGGGTAGCGCAGATGTTGCTTTGTTTGACTTTGCAACCTCAGCGCTGCCAACCAAACCTACCTGGTAAACATAAGAAAACGGACGGCGACTTCTGTCGAATACGTCTGGAGCACAAATAACTTTTTATTACTTCAGCGTTCGCTGAACACGAAACTTCCCGCAGCCAACAACGGCGCCTGATGAGTGGAACATGACGTTGAAGTTGAGGTTTATTTCACAACAAGTAAACGCAGTTTCTGAAGGGCTTGGCATAAACTCGAAGGGAAATTCTCGACGATGTGTTATTACCCTTTAATACAAAATGACAAAACAATGACAGTGCAGCATCAAAAAGGGGGAAGTCATAACTAGGTGCTACAATACCCGCGTTCCAAGAAAAAAAAAGAAAGATTGTTTTACAGTTAATTATTAACATCTGAAACAAACAAGCAGCATGTAAAAATTTAAAAAAAGATAAGTCAAACAACCAAACAAGGGAAAGACAGTCGGCAGGATGGCATGAGTGAGTGACATGACTTAATTTGAAATCCGGTGATTGGGAGGCCCGGGCCTGGGGCCGCCTAGATGGCCACTGGGAGCTGTTGCTCCCGCACGGCCTCCATGGCTCGCTGGACGGCCCACAGTTGGTCTTGGAGGTCTGAGCTGAGCATGTTCTGCAAATATTTGCACGTTGATGGAAAAATGCCTACGGCTTCCTCTCCGCTGATTATATACCGGCGTTTGTTCTAGTACTGGTTATGACATACCTTATGGGACCGGAGTCATTGTCACAGGTGATCTATTCAAATATATACGAGATCTATTCTAGGTGTCTATAAACACATACGGTTAAAGTACGTTCCTGGGCGAGTTGGTTCAAGCCTAGGGGATATAAAGATGGAAGCTTTCCGTATTAAGAAAAGTGGCACGAACTGCATTAGCGACACGTGAGTTTCTGTCTCTTGAAACGGGTTCCAACTGTTCGACACAATGCTGTGACTTCTTTAACGCGACTGGTGCACGCATGCGCACGCGTTGTATTCCTGTAACTTCGTTCTACGAATAACCAGCTGAAGTATTAGCGCTCACTCTGTTCTTTCTAACTCTCTCCTACTAAGTTTTTATTTACACGTCGCGCTAATGTGTACCCTCAAAAGATATACGGGTTTTCTTCTAAACATCGATCACTGAGATTGAGAGCGTGAGCATTGTGATTTCCCCAAATGGATTCCAGAAGCAGACGCATTGACGCACAAAGTGAAAGTAACCAACGCCACTCTAGAAGAATAGGTTTCTTCCTCCAGATTGGCCAGCTAATTCCTTCAATAAAATAAACGGATAAGAGGATGATAGAAGACTTGGTTTTCTGTGGCTTCGTGAGAGGAAGTAGATAACTGAAAAAAAAAAAAAAGCCGTGGGAAAGCAAGGATTATGTGAGTGATAAGGTGCAATGTACTTTTCCGAGAAAAGAAACGTTGTATACGTTGAAGGTCACCCACGTACGCACATTTTCTAATCTCCATCTCTCAGAGGCTGAAGAAACAAAAGAAGGAGAGATAGCCCTCATGAAAATTAGTGCGCGATGTAAATCACTCCCTTCAGGTGTCATGAAGTCCTTCTCTATCGTCGCTTTAAATGATCGCGGACGCGCCTACTCGTCTCGCGAACTCTAGCGGCTTACGGAGGGAAGCGCGAGGTCTAGTTCGGTGGAACTCGCGCTCAGAGATGGCAGCAGTCGTTGCGAAGAGGCAGGACTGCTACGGCACGCTATCTGGCTGGCGGAGAACCGTCGGCAACTGCTTTGCCCGACGCCGTATCGCAGGTGGGTAGTAGGCCTAGAAGCCAGACGAGTTTGCAGGGCACCGTGCCTTTATTCCGAAAGGATGTGGGGCACCAATGTGGGACTAACGGTCGAGAAAGAACAGCGTAATGGCGAATTACCGTTCCACCCATCGCTGGTCACACTACTGGCCCTTGAACTGCTTGTTTCACAATTTCGTTGATGAAAAAAAAAAAAAAAAAAGCAGGGGTGAATGTAGTAAGCATGAGGACGGAAAATAAAGTAACAGATCGTAGACGAAAAACGAAAAAAAAAAAGATCGGAAATTGAGGACAATTAGCAAATAATAATCATAGTCCACATATATCCCCTTTCCATCAATTTCATGTCCAGCCATCCGTCCAATTCACCTGGTCTGAAACGCTTGCAAATATGTATGCCAGGGGTAGATCCATAGTAGCGTCAAATAAAGAAGAAAAAAAAAAGGGGGGGGGGGGAGGGAGGGGAGAGCGGGGAGGGGAGCGCTCACTGCACACTAAATTTCTGAAGTCGGATTCACAGTACTTGATGAGCCTTAATTTCAAGTGTGTTCAGCGCATGAACATGCACTTTAGACTTGTGAAGACAACTCAGAAGACAACTCAGATAGTAAGAAGAAAACTCCGTGAAGCTGCTCAGTGCAGTAGCTTTTATGCAGTTGCGCCTTCTTTGCATTCAAGCAAAAATAAAGCTGAATCAAATAGAATTGAATTGAATATATGTAGGTATCTCGTTTCAGTGGCAGCAGAAGAAAACAACCTATAGTCGGGTACAACTTAAGAAGACAGGAGAGGCCCCGCCCAGATGACCGAAGCGCAGCAGCCGATTTCGTGCGCGACTAAAGAAATAGTCCCGCTGACACGACTCAACCCGGCTTGAAGCGCGGGCTACAATGTTCTCCGTCGGCGGGGACACCGGCCGTCGGGCTCATGACGCAAGTCTTTAGTGCCCGCCAATTGGTGGAGGCTCGTATGCATCCGCCTTTGAGGGTGCAAATGCCACTGCCTTCTAAAGTTGTACCCGACTATAGGAACAAGTGACAAGCACAGTCCAGAGACATAGTGGAAGAATCAGATGTATTTTGCGCTAAAGAAAAAGAAAACAGGCAAGTTGAAAAGCCAAGAGCACAAAGCGGCTAGCAGCACTGCATGAAACCAAAATAATTTTGAAGGATAAAGCTTAAAGGGCCACTAAAGGCAAATACAAAGTCGACATCGACTTATAAAATACCGATCTAGAAACCACGCAGCGCTTGTTTAGTGCCAATAAAATACTTTGTTTACGAGTAAATTCCGTCTGAATGGTCCGCATACCTTTAGCGCAATTAAACTTTGCGCGCCCCGAGCGGGGAAGTGGTGACGCTGCAGACGCCATCACCGCCATTTACTGCCGTCGATGAGTAAACCAGCACCCGACAGACAGCGCTACGGTTTTCTGCGCAACACTCAAACGCGCGGCCATGGGGAATCCGAGCCGAGAAAAAGCGTTGGATTCGCCGCTGCAGGTGCTTTTGTTCAAGTAGCGTGGACCGTTCGGGCATCCCGCGACACCACATGGACGTGGCATTCTCTGCTAATTGCAGTTTGCGAGTTTCGCTCGTCCGCAAAGCCAGCGCTACCCTACGTGATAACGAAACTACTGAAACATGAAAGCGCAGGCGGCGCGCAGTGGAGAAAACGAAACCTTTCGACCGTTCGCGTCGTTGTCAAGGGTAACAACGTCAATAATTACTTGTTCCAAAAACCAAATAGAGCTGGTCAAGCAGCATTTTCTTTTCGTCTTACGATGCAATAGAATGATGCTTATATAATGAGTGGTTGAGCACTAGTGACAGAATTATAATGCGGAGCGCCTTCATCCTCGGGCTAGTACTTGAATGTCCCGGGGGAGTCTCTAATGGCGTCCTGCATTTATCTCAATTACTAAATCTCTTTTCGCGATAATATTGACGCCTTAGAAATTTTCGAGCACTAACCTATCACTTTAGCTTGACCTGATATTTGAATTTAGCGTCCCCTGAAATTAAGACGATTGTGTTGCAATATGGATGCTTAGAAGCATTTGATCATCGACGAAGAGAAATATGATTTTGAGCAAGTACGTCTGTGGAATACCCCGTGTTGAGGACATCGAAATCAACGTTCGAGAGCATTGGTCCCCTAACTAGAACGGATGAGAGCTTCACGAAGTGGCTTAATTATTTCTGGGATAAGTTGTGCAGTTACTCCAAATCGGGCGGTGAGCCAGCGAAAATATTGCCTTAGTGGCCATAGGCTTCGCGAAGCAATATTGAGATCTGCGGCTATAGATAACTACACTGAAGTAAAAGAACTTCGAAGGGGCTAATAGAGGGCGTTTATAATCTGAAATCAAGTCGACAAAGCTAAGTCGAAAAGAAGGCAATTAATATTGGTTCTCATAAGAAAAGCAAATGATGTAAGTACAAAGGAATGTAGTGCAGTACTAGTACATGGAAGACCTTAAAGCCAACAAAACTCCGAAGAGGGTAGCCAATAGGTCAAGGTTCTGAGAGAGAAGGGTTTTCGGTTTGCTATCCTCCAACGGTGTGGGAAAAAGGTGTTATAAGGACCAGAGAATCAGGGGCAATTAACTATTAAACATAGTAAGGTAATCATATTATATGCGTTCACACAAGCCTGTGGATCACAGGATGCACAGTAATGCTTAAATTGCCTTCTGTTTTGATGTTGTAGAGTTATCTGTTCCGAAAGAAGCCGATTGTCCGACTGGTTTAGGTTGGTGGAGCGAGCTTCATATAGCCCGAGACATAACACACAATATCAGGGCGGAGAAGAAGAAGGTCTGCGGAGTGGTCATTACGAAGTATATGATCGTCACCACAATGCACGATGCGTGTATCGTTCTTGGGTTTCGAGTGTGCGCGTGGTGTGGTAAAATCGGCCGACACGTCATTACACCCCATTCTTATCAGCAAACGTGCGTTCACTTCGCACGATAAATGTGCTATCCAGCAAGAAGGCGTAAATATTTACGGCTCGTCGACTGCTTGTTGGGCAGCTATTGCTGAAGGTGGTGGTTCTGGTTGCTTAAATGACGAGTTCTCGCCGCAACAGCAACTTATGTACTATATTTCGGTCTTCACTTTACGCCAACTACACAAATCAAGTAGCACCGACGATAACATCTCAGAACCCTATGAGGACCAGCTCGAAGAAACCGAAGAAGTCCGTGGCCTTTGGACCTTGCGCATATGCGGCACAGAGGGCCACCAAGGTGCTATTGCGTTCGTGAAGTCAACTGGCCTAGTTGGCCGCTTGTGAATGGATGACGAAATCTCGAGTGTGTGCATGCGAGCTCTTAACGGTCACTTCTCTTATCGTTTTCAGTGAGAGTGACACGGTAGGCATGCAGTCGGACAAAGCTCCCCAGTCTTCAGTAAGAGCCTTTCTACATCTTTTCTCTTCATCTACTCGTGTTTTCTTGCTTTCAAAAGTAAACGTTCGGCAGAAATCTGCCTCGTGCGCTACGTGGAAGATTGTTTTTGCGTGGCGAAGGCATCCGGGGTGACAACTTGTTCGTGCAGTTCAACTCCATAGAGCCGGCTATGTAGCTTACAGTGGTACGCGAAAATTCTGCTTCTCTTCATTTCAAAGTTGCCTTCTTGAAAAGAGAGCGACCGAACCTGTAATTTTCCGCATTCAGAAAACTGACACATACAGGACGATATCTTCACTTTAATTCGAGTCACCGCACCTTCCACAAGTTTTCTATAGTCCGAAGCCTAGTCAAGAGAACCGAAACAATTTGCTCGTTCTTGCACCTTCAGAAGGAAGAAAAGAACACAGCAATCCGTGACCTTAGGAAGAACTGTTATACTGGTTATACAAATGCATTCATTTACCGCGCTCTCCACCGACGGAACGATTATGAAAAGAAGGCGGCTGCCGAACCACCCCGGCAGAGGCGCCGTGTCACCATACCTCACGTTCGAAGGGTCAGCGAAACATTAGCAGGTTTGATGCGAGGGGCAGGGGTTGACGTCGCTCACAAGCTTCTGTCTACGGTCGGAAACCTCCTCCCTAGTCCAAAAGACCGCTGTCCTGTCGAAAAAGCACATGGCGCTGAATACAATGTTATTTGCACCGAATGCCCCGCTTCGTGTATTGGCGGGACTAAATACTTCCCTGAAATAATTCCTCAACTCAAGAATTACCTTCGCCACCTAAACAGAGAACACAGGGCTGTGCCACATAACACTGCGAGCTTTGTGACCACCAGATTAGCCCCGACGGCGCTGTCGTCTTGAAGAGAGAGAACAACCACCGCCGGTGGCTTCTTTTGGAATCATGGAACATCGTTCGTCAGGAACATTTGCCGCCGTTTACACTCGAGGAGTGCGACAAGTGTCAGCGAGCCTGTAAAAGCGTTAACAAAAAACGCATATAAGCACGGCTATGCCTCATGCCATTTAAATTGAAGAAGGAGCTGGTCGGGCCCCAAAACGTCGAGTTCTTAAAGTTAAAATAAATTTTGGTTGGAGTTTCTTTGTTCTTGCTTTTTGCATTGTCATCGTCCCTAGCGTACAGTACCAGTCGAGGTCAATTATGATTACCGGCGTTACTTTCCCCTCGTCCTTCTCCCTCTATAACGGTAATTACAGCACCTAGAGCAAGCCCAGGCGCACAATGACCACGTCGTTGAGTGCAAGCCGGTCGGTACATGTATGTAGTTACCGGCTTTTACAGACCCTGTATATTTACCCACTTCCACGAATCCTCTCCCTCCGTACTGCAAAAGCCAGAAAGCGAGATCATATGTAAATAGGCAGGTAAAAAGTTAGTTCATTCATTCATTCATTCATTCATTCATTCATTCATTCATTCATTCATTCATTCATTCATTCATTCATTCATTCAAAACCACGCATTGCGTCTCACCACAATACCGGTGCATACAGCGATTCACTAAGAGCAGCCATAGTGATCGTACGACGTGAGATGCAAGTTGGACACCAATCAAGAAGGTTTATTCCCATTGAGTCATCTACAGTGACGTGGCAGCTTGGGGCCACGTGGCTTAGCTGACTATTTAAATGATACCGCTGCTATGCGGTGGCGTCTAGTGTTTCTACGTAAGCTCCACCAGCGGGAGCATACACAGAAGCACCATCAAGTCCAGTGCGCTGTCGGTGGCCTTGTTCGCCATGAAGGCACTACAGGCTTCATTGCGCCAAAACTTATGACAGGATATGACAAATCTGGGGGTATAAGGGCTTCTTCACTGAAAGCTGGGTAATGTCATCAGCAATTTCGATGATATCGTAACGGTAGCAGAGTGCTTCGTACTGACTTATACAGGGCCCAGAGCAGCCTAGAGCACAGAATACAGAAGTTCCACATGTAACTAGCTAGAATGGCTTTGCACGACTTGTCCCAGCGAAAAGCGGCTCCAGAAGAAGGAATAACAGTCGATTTAATCAAAGATGTAGACGAAATTATACTCGAAAAACCTGCCTCGCTTTATACGCAATGCCTCCCGACTTCAACTGCGCCAGAGAGTTGGAAGAATGCCACCAAGGTAATTTCCGATAAAATCAGGGTAGCACTTGAATTCAATCAAGCGAGAGCAGGCTGGCTTCAGGGAAGGGTATTCTACAATGAATCCAGTCGATGTCGTCAGTCAGGTAATTGAGAAATTTGCGGACTACAACGTTCCGACCTCTCCATATGGCTTTCATAGATTATGAAAATACATTCGATTTACTAGAGATACCAGCAGTCAAGGAGGCATTGCGTAATCGAGGAGTACAGGAATCTTGCCTGAATAGCTTAGCAAATATCTATCAAGACTCCATAGGCTACCTTAATTATCCACAAGAAATACGGTAATATACTGCTCAAGAGATCAATGAAGGCATCAGGCAAGTAACCACAATCACTTCAATGATATCTACTGAATGCTTAGAAGAAGTAGGCAAGCCATTAGACTGGAAAGAATTATAAGTGAGAATCAATGGCAAATATAATAGATGATATTGTCCTGTTCAGTAATGCTAGTGATGAACAGCAACACATGATTGAGGGCTTTAGCCGAGAAAGTGTAAGGGTATAGGCTTGAAAATATGCAGAAGACAAAGGTATTGTTCAATAATCTGGCAAGATAACAAAAATTCATGATTGGCTGTGTGCCTATAGAATTCTATGCAACAATACGTTTATCTAGGTTGAATAGCTAACGCTTACCGCCTGGCATATATATACACATCTTTTAGGCATAGTCAATTTGTCTGGATCCCTGTCTGTGTTGTTTTACTTGTTGACATGCGATTGAACCCTTTCTACTATCACCTTATCTGTAACCTTAGTGGGGTTTCTGGGTCCATAATACAGACTTATGTATGTATGTATGTATGTATGTATGTATGTATGTATGTATGTATGTATGTATGTATGTATGTATGTATGTATGTATGTATGTATGTATGTATGTATGTATGTATGTATGTATGTATGTATGTATGTATGTATGTATGTATGTATGTATGTATGTATGTATGTATGTATGTATGTATGTATGTATGTATGTATGTATGTATGTATGTATGTATGTATGTATGTATGTATGTATGTATGTATGTTTTACTCACTGGGGAACCTAATCTTAGAAGAAACTTACAGAAGAGTAAAAATGGGTTGGAGCGCATACGGCAGACACGACAACATCAACATCTGGAGCTCACCGCTATCCTCGAAAAAAAAAAACTGAATCATTGCGTTATACTGATACTTACATAGTGGGGCAGAAACTTGGTTCAAAGAAGCTTGACAAGAAGTTAAGGATCGAACAGCGAGCGATGCAACAAAAAAGTCTGTTTCGCGCGAAAGGCCAAGCATTGATTATGATAGCAATTGATTACACAGCTATACGAAGTAAGGTTAGTCAATTTATCAGCTGCATAAACTGCAGCAAACATTCGCTTACTAACTGCTGCCTCCACTTGAACGCGAACCAGGTGCACGGGACCACAGAGCACACGAAGCCATCAGCTATCTTAGGTCACCTAGCGTTCGAACCTAGCGCAGATTTCATCAAGCCACCATCCTCCTCGGCTTACCCTCGCACGTAGAGCATACGGTGCGCGGCCACGATGTCATTGCACTTGGACTTTATACGGAACATCACGGCGACGCCGATGATGACGACGGCGGCGGAAATTCCCCATAAGTGTACAGCTAATTGCTATCGCAATAAAATGTTAGGCGTAACGTTAAGAGACAGTAGTATAGTGGTGTGGATTACAAGGGAATAGGGTGAACCGATATTTTATTGCGATAGCAATTATATGGACACTCCAAAGCAGATTTCTGCCGTCGGCGTCACCGTCGTCGTCGCCGTCGCCGTGAGATTCTGTATGACGTCAATGGCGATGAAATCGTCGCCGCGCTCCGGACGCTGTATGTGCGAGTGAAAGGGCGCGAGGGACGCGCGCTTTCACGGGGAGCGAACGCACGTCGGAGAGCAAACGCGCGTTCTGCGCCGTGCTCCCTGAAGGGCTGCAGAATTAAGCGTCTCTTTCCTCCTTTCCATATATAGAGAGCAAACGCAACTTTTTATTGCGATAGCAATTATATGGACACTCAAAAGCAGATTTCTGCCGTCGGCGTCGCCGTCGCCGTCGCCGTGAGGTTCCGTATGACGTCATTTGGAGAAGAAATCGACGCCGCGCGCCGAACGCTGTATGTGCGAGTGAAAGGGCGCGAGGGGCGCGTCTTTCACGGGGAGTGAACGCACGGCGGAGAACAAACGCGCGTTCTGCGCCGTGCTCGCTTAAGGGCTGCAGAAGTAGGCGTCTCTTTTCTCCTTTACAATCACCATATATGTAGAGCAAACGCGCCTTCTTCCGACGCGCGAGAGGCCGTGGGGGAGGGGGAGGGAAGGGAGGCGACGTTTAGCTGCGGCACGAAGTGCCTATTTATATCAGAGGCTCCGGCAACAGTCACCAACGCCGCACGCATTTTGAGCGAACGCGGGCAAAACGCCGATGGCGTCGACAACAGTTCTGCGTGTTGCCGATGCTGCTGCATGTCCAAGTTTATACAGCTGATAAAGCTAATATCATTACTCCGTATAGCTCTCTACAAGTTTGCTATCGCAATTGATGCTTCACCTTTCAGGTGAAACTGCGACAACTTTTTCCGTCGCGCAAAAGGCTGTGGGGGTACGGGAGGGAGGGAGGGAGGGAGGGCGGGAGGAGAGGCGACGTTTAGCTGCGACACCAAATACGTATTTATATAAAAACGCCGCGCGCGTTCGGTGCGAACGCGGGCAAAACGCCGACGGCGTCGACTACAGTTCTGCGCGTTGCTGGTGCTGTTGCATGTCCAAGTTTATACAGCAGATAAAACTACTATCCTTACTCCGTATAGTTCTCTACTAATTTGCTATCGCAATTGGTGCTTCGCCTTTCGGGTGAAACTGCGACAATTTTTTTTAGATGACAATAAGAGGAAAATAAAAAAATCACAGCATATCCACGGGGTGAATGATGATGAGTGGGCGAAGCTCCGGAGGGAATCATCGGATCTCCCGCTTAAGGGGACGCTAGCACAAACGCGTTAGAAATGTGCAGTACTCTCTAGTAAGGGGGAGCGGCCACAGCGTCTTACGCAGCCATTTACACATGCCGGAACGTGCACCGCGTTTGCCGACGCCATCACATGATTGCTGAGAGAGTATACCCCCCGTATTCATAAACGCTCCTCGACTTGAACTTGACTTGCCACCGCTTTGGGCAGCGCGTTCGAAACGCGTTGAAGGTAAGGTGGAAAGGCCACAGCGTCTTACACCAGCTTCTTACACGGGCCGTAACGCGCTAGCACAAACGCGTTAGAAACGCGCTAGAAACGCGGCCTTTCGTTAATGTTGGGTATTTATAGCCATCGTGGTGCGTTTGTTCATGTCCGCTTCGTGGCGTAGTGGGCTAACGCCGCGCGCTCGGAAGCGAGGGGTCCCTGGTTCGATTCCGCGCTACGGACACAACTTCGGAATTTTTTTCTCATTTTTCTCAGACTGGTTAACCAACACACTACTACTACTACTACGACGGGGACGGAACGGGTGCCGCTATAAGGAGCTTCGCCCCTAAAATGAAGCTGGGCAGGCCATGTAATTCGTAGGGTAGATAACGGGTGGTCTATTACAGAGTTACAGATTGGGGGCCAAGAGAAGGGAAGCGCAGTCGAGGACGATAGAAAATTAGGCGGTGGGATGAAATTCGGAAATTTGCAGGCACAACTTGGAATCAGTTAGAGCAAGGCAGTGGTAATGGGAGATTGCTGAAAGAGGACTTCGTCCTCCAGTGGACTTAGAACATATACTGACGATGATAATGATTTGTTTGCGTACTGCAATCGGAGGACGCTTCTACATGTTTTGTAATGTATTATGCTGGAGCTATTCGCACTTGAGTGAAAAATCTGAGCTGGTATAACCTAACAATTCCTTAATTTCGCTCGATTCTATTCTTTACTGATCATCCTTCACTCACGACCTACCAATACTGATGATAACGTCCGTGAAGGACTGCTCGCACCACTACAACAAAGCACGAAAATGAGAATACCTCCCTACCTCCCTCGGGCGATATTCTGCTACCGCTGCTTTCAACGTGGACACATGCAGGCTTTTTGCCCACAACGTACTATTGACCCAGAAAAGCTCACACCAGAAGGCCAACCACGATATCGGTGTGGCTTATGCAAATCTGATGAGCACGATATGACAAGCACAAACTGTCCGACTAAACAGAAGGCCACAGCACGGATACGAAGGGCTGTACCAAAAACGAGTATAGTAACAACTCACAATCGTTATGAGGTTCTTGAAGAAGAGCCAGAGATGCTCATGGCAGAAGAAGCAGAAGCCCAAGAAACACAACTGTATTCTTCTGCTCTTAAACGTGGCAAGCAGTCGCAGACAAAGAAACAGAAATTACCGGAACCTCTGTATCAGTCGGATGATGACCATGATGACATTGACGCTCGGATAGACGCACTGGCCAGAGAGATTGAGCGACTACGCAAACATAAAGAATTGGTAATTCTGCGGCGTCAGAAAACAGGACCAACACGTAACACATCAACCAGTGCGAATGCCACAGTTACGCCTGGATCCCGTCCGGCACAACAGGTCAACCAAGCTGTTTGGGCAGCATCAACCAGTACGAATGCCACTGTTAAGCCTGGATCCCGTCCGGCACAACAGGTCAACCAAGCTGTTTGGACAGCAGTTTTAGATCAACTTGCTCAACTAACGTTGCTCATTCAGGATTGCCTGCATCATGGCTAATTCTCTGCATCAACTGTCACAGGATGGAATTCTACAGTGGAATTGTCGCGGCCTAAGCTCCAAGTTAGGAGAAATTAAAACCAAGCTTCAATATAATAAGCTACATGTATGGGCACTGCTTATTCAAGAGCATAATAAGCTATGCTCACTTTCCAATTTTAATGGGTATCATAACCCATCTATTAAAGATAGACGTGCTACTACAATGACTTCAGCTCCCGGAAAAGCTGCAGTGTATGTATCATCGCATATTGCTCACACAGTGATTGATCTGGAGCCATGGTGTAGTGTTAATCAAGAAGTTGTCGGGGTCCTGGCACGACCAGTGAAGACTCCTGTCATTCTAGTGTCATTCTACGCCAGACCACAGCGCACACGCTTGAACTTGGGATGGATAGCCCATCTACGGTCTACGTACCCGGGAACTCCTATTCTCGTGGGTGGAGACTTTAATGCTCCACATACAGAATGGGGGTACAAGTACAACTCCCGAAGAGGATGTCAAGTTAAAAACGTCATGAGCGATGCCACTTTTACTCTGTTGAATCTTCACGCTGTGGCTACCTGTGCTGTACCCGCAGTATCTAGAACACACGCTCCAGACCTCACGTGGTGGTTGGGCCCTGGAATGCCGCAGTGGCGGGTGGAACCAGATACCTGGGGCAGTGATCATATGCCAATAATGATTGGTTTGCGTAGAACGTGCATAAAGAAAATTCGACGGCTTGTAACAGTCACGCATTGGGATAAGTTTCGGGAATCATCGATTGATAAAGTACCCTCAGAGCCCTCAGAAATTCTTCCCGCTTTGCAAGAACTGCTCCGAAGTAACACCACTGTAACCACAGTTGACGAAGAACAACCTCATCCGGACCTCGCTCTTTTGCAACTTTGGGCAAAGCGACGTCAGGCAGAAATGTATGCGTCGAGGAATCCCGATGTACCAGGTAGCCGTGCACGTGCTAACCATATAGCGGCGAAGGCGCGTCGGCACGAAAAGCAACTTTCTCGACGACGATGGTATGAGTGGTGCGAGAATCTTGGATCGGGCATTGGAAACAGAGCACTTTGGCGTACGTTCCGGTCAATGGAACGCGGTCATAAGCAACCTGACCCTGCAGCGAGCGTTAGGTTAGCGATGCAAAGTTCGCCACATGAATTTGCAGAACACGCTGCTAGAGCGTTTTTCCCGAAGTACGATCACGCGTCACCTGTAAACTGCCCTGAAATTGATGAGTCTGATGAATTCGAAATATCCAGCCCTTTCAGCATGGCCGAACTAATAGCGGCGATTGAATCTTCGAAGAAACGCACAACACCTGGACCCGATGGTATTCCTTATGAGGTTTTCAAGAACATGGAAGGAGCAGCTCTCGACGCACTTCTTCAGGCTATTAATAAAGTCTGGGAGACTGGAAACGTTCCACCTGACTGGAAGCATTCAATTGTTGTCCCGATCCCGAAACCAGGAAAGTCTCCAAATAACCTGCAGTCTTTACGCCCAATTTCGCTAACCTCAACTGTCTGCAAGCTCGCTGAAAAGATGCTGGCCACACGTGTTTCCTGGTGGCTTGAACGCCATGATAAATATCATCCTGCTCAAATTGGCTTCCGTTCTTACCTGGGAACTGAAGACGGTCTTTCTATATTATCCGACGATGTTTTACAGATTTCACCGCACAGCCACGCTGTGCGCACGGTAGTAGCAACTGACATAACGAAAGCTTATGACAATATAGACCATGAAATCATTATTGCCAACCTCATCGACCTGGGACTTCCACCACGGGTCCTAAGATTTATCTACTCATTTCTTCAGAATCGCACATTTGCGATTAGAGTAGATGGGAGGCAAGAAGGATACTTCACATCGAACAGAGGAGTCCCACAAGGTTCGGTTTTAGCTCCTCTTCTCTTCAACGTTGCTCTAATACCTCTAGCCTGGCAACTACACCAGATTCCAGACGTGAAGTTTTTAATCTATGCGGATGACGTCACTTTGTGGTCCGCACATGAAGATGTATCTCGACAAACTCAACAGCTTCAAGAAGCCCTTGATGTTCTGCACAACTACGCTCGGAAAGCAGGGTTGGACATTTCCGCCCAAAAATCAAGCTATGTTGTGGTGGCCAACAAGAAAGGACGCACAAGAATCACGCAGCGCCCCTTTACATTTAAACTCGGCGCAGTGACAATCCCTGAGGCTTCGGAGGTCCGCATACTGGGTCTCGATATTCACCATTCCGGCGGTGGTGCACACTGGCTCCGTAAAATCAGACAGACTTCGACAAAAACACTTCACCTTATTCGTCGCATTGCAGCAAAAGCAGCTGGAGCTCGTACTGACGTAGCTCGACGGCTGGTACGTGCAGTCTTGCAGCCACGAATTTTATATCAGGCACAATTTCAACGGCTAACTTTGGCACAGTTGGCACAGTTAGAAACGATTAATCGCGATGCTATGCGCACAATAACAGCACTACCACGCATCACTCCGATACCAACGTTACAGGAACATGCCCAGCTCAACACAATTGCAGAGCTAATTTCACAACGTGAAAAAGCACGTGAAATAAAAAAGCAACTTGTTCCGGCTGTCGCTGCGTTACATGCTCATTTTCAACGCGGCTCTCGTATTGACAATCAGCCCTATCCAATGCCTCCCTGGGAATTCACCAGCATCACAACTAATAAGCCAACGAAGTTACGACGCAGCGATACAACAGGTATTATTGACGACCACAATATCATCGATGCATCATGCGCTGACACCTGCAAAGTCTATACGGATGCTGCTATTCTCCCAGACGGCGGGAGGACATCATTCCTCAGTACAACGCATAATTTCATCAGCGGCCACCAGCGCTATTTATCTACGGAAGCCAGCGCTCTAGTAATGGAACTTCAAGCCATCCACGACGCTGTGCAAGATGCGACATCTAAGCTGCCTACCATCAAACAACTAGATATCTTCACTGATTCTTTAGCGGCTATTCAGGAACTGAAGAAGGTTGACAAGGCGATGGAAATCTGCGAGACAATACACACGATGAATAGCAAAACAGCTACTTGCGTCAAGGTACACTGGATTCAAGGTCATGCAGCGAACCCTCACAACATTGCTGCTGACCAGCAGGCACATTGCCCTCCTAATCCAGACCTTCCGTCTATTCCCCTCCCACCTCAACCCCTTAACTCGCTCCGAGCCCGTAAAAATTTTCTCCGGCAGGACACACGCGCTCTTATCCCCCCGTGTGTCTGCTCCCTCCCCCTTCACCTTACTAGGGCGGAGGAAGTTGTGCTTAGGAGGCTTCGGGCCGGGGTGGCCCTTACACCGGCTGTGATCTCAAGGTGGAACTGGTCGCATTTACCACTGGGTGCTACGTGTCCATTCTGCTCCGTCCCTGTGATGGAAGCAGATGCATACCATCTAATATGGACATGTACTGGTTTACAATCGGAACGCTCGCGTCTCCTACTACAAGCCGGCCTCCGCTACAGTGTGACAACCAGCTATGACCGCTGGATACATGATAACAGATTCCACAAAACACTGCTTCAATTCATACACAACACAGGCCTCACAGCACACATATAATACACATATACACATCAAGAATTATGCCTTAACGGCAAGTCTTTATCGCAATAAAAAAAAAAAAAAAAAAAAAAGAGAAGAATTGGAATAGAATCGCGACAGAATTTCTTACATGACTGCGATCTTCGGGTGAATACAAATAGAAAAGAAAGAATAATAAATAATAAAATTAAGGGAACACCGTAGGAAACACATCTTCAAGTTCCTGTGGAAAGTAAGGTCTAAGGCAAACATTTTCAATCCTAAATGAGGAAAAGTCAGCAAGCAAGCATGATATACGTACATCGGCGGAAGTCCCAGTCCCGATGGTGGACCTTCTGAAATGACAAAAGGGAAAAACCAGTGTAAAGAAAATTTGAAGCATCTCGCTGGGCCAGAGTTGGCAACAGAGCAACCCCTTTTTGTTCGCACAAACGTTTTACATAATGGCACTGCTGATGCATTTGCCTGGGACAACAGCAGCAAGGATCCTTCTCGGAAACACTCCGTGTCAGCCCAGAAAGGGCTCAAGCGCATAACTCCTTGTCATAAAGCGCCTGCTTGTCGCACTGCGCCGGAACTCTCGGAGCTTTATCACCGGAAAAGGTGCCTCGAATATCATCTCTCTGTATGCCCAGCGTCTTGGTTGCGTGCTTCAGCGATACTGTAACTGCTCCGCCAAGTAACACGCATAAACCTAGCCCTGAACTTGAAGCTTATGCTACATTTGCGCAGCAATCGCTTATCTCTCAAACTTTCTTGTTTTCAGACTCAGGAGAAACGTGTCCGGCCTGAGAAACTCAGATTATTCTTTTTCGTTCTTTTCAGAGTCGCGGTATGCCTCCGCCGCTGTCCATATTTGCTTCGAAGTCAACGTCACAGACACAGCCGGCCAGGTTTATGGCTTAACGATGCCGCCATTGCGTCTCCGTGTCTGCACCCCCCCACAACGGGTGTATACGTATACGGGCTAACATGTGCGCAGCAAATAACTTGGTAAGCGTCATCGACTTGAGGATGGGAAGAGGGAGCCTACCTTATCTCGAACCGGAGCTGGTCGTTGGTGGCGAGACTCCACGAAAACCAGAGGCCCCTGCTAGTAGACGCTTTCGGGGTGCCCGATAAAACCAGCGCGCACCTTCCAGAGACCAGTCAAAGAGGATACGCCAAGCTGCCTCTCAGCACTTCGTCGTCCCATCCAAGGAGAACGTTCCGTTGACTCTCTGGCGAACAGCGCGTTCGTATCGTTGTGCAGGTGAGCACAAGACGTCCGTCACTCATTCTTACGTTATTCCACGAGATCTTTGGAGGAATTTAGCATTTTGACGCCACGAATCCAATTTGTTGGGGCTTGATACTAGAGGCACTGTCTGAGGCTTTATTGCTAGGAGTTCCTCCGTTTACTAACCTTTCTGCGTTTCCTAGGCGGGATTTGATTTGGAACGTCATTATTACAAGAAAAAAAGAATAGAAAAGAAAAAGAAAGAGAAATTTGTCGGTCCTTCCAGACCGTGCAGATGGTTAACCAGCGAAGCTGAAACGTGCGACCCCGGTGTTTATCACTTGGTTAATTCCGAGGGTTCATTAAAGTATTTCTCAATTATGAGGTTACGCACACGTTCGGCTGCGACCGAGAGAACGACGTCACTGACGGTATGCCCGCAGTCCGCCGTTGTCGCTCGCGTTCGATGTCTCGAGTTTGCTTGGCGCCGTGGTTAGCAGCATTCGCCCGGCATTGCTGCTTACGATTCTTCGAAATTAAATTGCTTCAAAATTAAATCTGTCCGTTACGTAAGACAATGAAGAATTGCTCATACCCCCTTCAGCAATGGCTCATAACCACCGTAAACGCGGCTACCCCGTTACGACAACAGAAGAGAAGTGAAATTCTACGATGGAATGATGTGCGGCAACGCAGCCAGCTGCGGAAGAAGACGACAACGCTCGAGTCGATGCTGATGATGATCGTTTTCTGTGCACCGGCGATTTCGCCTAGCCATATACGATTTCGTCTAGACATATGAGGCTTCGCTTTAAAAAGCCGCGATTGCCTTAAGCATTAGAGGCGCCTGTGGATACCCCCTACGGGGGCAATGGTTGTTCGATTTTCGTGGGCGATTACCAAGGAGACGCTAACCTGGTCAGCCTTCATCGCAGACGAATTCGCCAAGCTATGCGCGCAGATAGGAAACGTCTTCCTGGTTGATGTGGCGAAGTCGAATTTAATCATCCACTGTGACTGGCTGGATATGTCGAGGTATTCTGTCCATGATGCTTTGCGGATTGTCTCATGTCTAGTACAATCAATCCCAAATCACGTGTCTTGTAGTGGCTTGTTGCTGATATGTTGTGCACATTAGTTTGTTTGGCTCGTCATCAAAGAACAGGTGACTTCTGTAGGGTGACATTATTGTATCGCTGGCCAGCCTTCTCACAAGTACTCGGCTTCCTCGTGTTAGCTGCCTGGAAATGAACTTCTAAGGAACATCGAAATCGATGGAAAGGAAGATCTAATTTCGATTCCCTCTTTTCTCTCGCTCTGCGATGCGCATATTGGCGGGCGGCTTCAGTATTGGTGGGTGAACATAGCAAAGGTATATATTTTGCACACGGCACGGATTTCCGTCCAAGAGCTGCTCGTGTCTCGCTGTCTGACCATTAATTTCCTATTACACCGACATGTTCCAGTACCCACTCAATTCTCACTTGACTTCCGCATGTTGTGAATAATTTGAGCGCAATTTGTTTTGTGGGCTAAAGCCGGCATAGTACTAGCCGGGAGGCCAACGCGCTGTTCCAGTGAAGCTAGAAACTTAGAAGTGGACCTTGAAAAATGTAGCTAAAAAGATTAAAAAAAAAGAACAAGGGTTCAACAACCTGCAGTGCAGCAACTAAGCACTT
The DNA here is from genome assembly GCF_013339745.2 of Dermacentor silvarum. Classification (NCBI taxonomy): domain Eukaryota; kingdom Metazoa; phylum Arthropoda; class Arachnida; order Ixodida; family Ixodidae; genus Dermacentor; species Dermacentor silvarum. The sequence continues at coordinate 194,142,998 of NC_051156.1, read as the reverse complement.
AAGTATAATAGAACCACAATCAGAGGATATAGTGAACAGGGGTAGTAAGGTTAGTCACTATACGTATTTGTGCAAAGGAAAATAATGATGCGTTAAAATTTAAAGGAAACATTGCGTTGATACAAAAAGAAACTTTGGTCTGAACCAAACTGAAAAGAGGAGGCTGGTGTCAGCCTGAGAAATCAACCAGTTTGCTGCTAAGCGTATGTGAGATAGAGAAAGAGAGAACAAGTAGATTATTGATTGTAAACGATAAGATAGGCCTCCGAGGACTAAATATACGTTTTTGAAAACTCCACTTGACTATTCTTTCCTTTACTAAGCGTAGTTTAAGCTCTGTGCCAGCGAATTCACGGCTAAGATCCCATGAAATTTTCTCTCGCTATTACCTTGCATCCTCTCTAGGCCCACATGTAGACGCGACTCTCACGAAAGGTACTTAAGAGATACGAAATTATTGATAAACAGGGACTTCCGATCTCCATCTGGTTCCCCTTACAAAAATTGGTTGCCCGTGCATGATAGCTATCTGAACTGAAGGCATCTTTAGCAGAAAGCCTATTGAAAGCGACAAAAACGTCCATAGAAACACAACTGAATTTTGCAATGACTCCTAAAAGCGGCTTCTCCGCGATCACTCCTGAAGTAGTTGCACGCTTAACAGCTGTCCTACAAGGAGGGAACTTACCTTATGCGGCAAACATACGGCCCAACATCGTGCGTTGCATAAACTTCTCGTATCACTTACCTATTCACCCCTACCCCACCCCTGCGAACCCGCGGATGTGTAAGTCACGATTAACGCCTTTGCGACGTGCAGTTGTGATACCACACAACTCAACTAGCGTTTCTTTCTTATTTCTAGAAAGTAAGATCACCATGCTCCCCACTGCCACGTTGCTGGCGCTTGTCGTGGTACAAGCCTCGGCCGCTAGCTTTGGCAGCGGCTTCGCCGCCTCACCGGTAGGGGCGCCCTTCTCGGCTGGTGGCCCTCCAGGTGGCGCAGCTGGGCCTGCGTTCGGGCCCCCTGGCGGCTCAGCGTTTCCAGGATACCCGGGTGCAGCCGGTGCTGCTCCCGGAATGACCATGCCCTCTGAGCCCAGCTGCCCGCCAACCAACGGCATGGTTCCTCTGTACGTGCCCGATCCCGATGACTGCACGAAGTATACGGTGTGCAGCGGCGGTTTCGGCATGAAGCTCGACTGCCCGCCCGGACTGCACTTCAACAGCGTCACCAACCACTGCGACTATCCGCCACTCGCCGGCTGTGAAGAAAGTAAGCTAGTGGAATGGAGTGTTACTGAAATGTCACCATTTGTTGCGTCACCTTTTTAGAATGAAACTTTCTTTCGCTCTTGCCCTAACTTCGCGTGGATAACTTTCTGGCTGAATAAAAGGGTAGATTTCGGTGACAATGTAACTAACGGGGGCCCATCCCGGAAACTGTGTAATCGAAGGTGTAATCATGGCTGGCCGATCCTGATACCGGTGCATCATATGTTTCCTCGCAAGTGGTTTAATGTGAGTTGTAACGCCGCCCGATCCTGGAGCCGATGCACCAGGACAGCACTCTCACGCCTAATAGTAATAACCCATAGAAATAACCTATAAGTGTCCCCCCAGCAGCATGTCTCAGCAGGTCTACCGGGAGGCTATCGCTCGGCTTTGACAAGCCCGTTTTTGTTTCAGTTCCACCTGAAGACCCAACGACGCTGACGGGGCCCCCCGGAATCAAGAAGGATGCTTATTTCGGTAAGAGTGGCCCCTGCTTCCTGTCTCCATCAATGCATACGATACGTGCTCCTTTATTTTATTTTCATTTTCACCTTCTCTAATACGTACGATTGTCTTCAATCAATAGGCTCAGGTACAGCCTGTTGTAGAAAAGCATAGCATACTGCATCACGCAAGTATGAGCGCGCATCAACAACCTCCACTGTATACTGTTCGCTCTTTCAGACATGAGCCTTCTGAGTGGGCCCGGCTACCCAATCCTCCTCGGACAACCGAACCCCGGAATCGGTCAACTGAAGAACCCTCCCGGCAAGCCCAGTGCTCCCGCAGCCTAGGAAATGTTAAAGCCTGGTTGAAAAGTACAGCGCACTCTGGGCCTCGTCTAACAGCGCACGGAACAGGCGAAGGTCACAACGCTGTATCCGATAGCCCGGATGTTTGATTCATCGGGTATATCAGATGTTGCAGTGCCGAGAACTCCACGTGTAACTAAAAAGCTGGATTCAGTCATATCCGTCGTGCGAGGACATTCCAAAATAAATTCCTGCCATTTTTATTTTTATTTTTCGTGTGTGATGAATGCTTTTCTGCATTTTACCGGTTTCCTCGCTGACTGTCAGGACGGTATACTTCAGTTATGTATGTTACAGTGCATTCAATCTCCTCCTAAAATAGATACGACTACTCTTTGCCGATGCCAAGCGGCGTTCAAGGACGTTGAAAGCTACAAGTATAAAGAAGTTATTTAGGTACTTGCAATCAATTTCAAATCAAACATGCCTTCAGGACCAGGAGTGAGAGTACATCAACTAAGGCATTATATTACGGCTACGTTTGCGTGGTCCACTCAATTTGTCTGTAAATTTCTATTTTATCTTTGTGATTATTTGACTTGTCACATGTCACCTTGTGTCGGTCTCCTGGACCCCGCCAAGCTGTTTAATCTTTTTTCCTCCTTTTAGTTCAACAGTCACGCCAAGATGTATTCGGGTTAATTAAACTTTTGTTTTAAAGTGACCAAATACTTGACACCTGTAAATCTCCTAAAAGATTAGCAACTCTGGAAGGTTTACCGAACACTTGAGCATTACGGATGATATCATTAGCAAGTGTGATAAGTACGCTTAAATATTGCGTCCAGCTGTTCTTTCAATTAAAAAAAAACAGCTCAATTTAGCAAGCCCCCTGAAAAAAAAATGGAATTAAGAAAAAGACAACGAGCCTCCTACTGAAGTCGAAAGTGTTGAAATACGCAAAGAGAGAAGTACTCGCTACAACACTCGCTTGCGCGGGGTTAATGCCGTTCACACGCGAAAAACTCGGCAGTATTCGATTGAGTCAAAGAAGCACACTGTATATCACTGGCTTTTGAAAAAAACATAAGAGGTCATTCACGGCCATGTTTTTTTTTTTGTTTTATACGCGACGAGCCCTACAGCTTAGGAAGTTGTCATGATATTGGCAAGTGTGCGAGAATGAGTAGTTTTCAATGGCGGAGCCAATATAAGCGACGTTCATGGAGGATTTCGGTCGATACACAATACGAAGTGCATTGGCTTTAGGATTGGTCCATGCGCTGGTATTGCACAAATCCCGAAACTGGCTCAGAGACGCTATTTCAGACCCCAAGTACACACAGACGGAAGCTGTAAACAGTCCTAATGCATTTTCAATCATCATCATCATCATCATCAGCCTATAGTTATGTCCACTGCAGGACGAAGGCCTCTCGCTGTGATCTCCAATTACCCCTGTCTTGCACTAGCTGATTCCAACTTGCTCCTGCAAATTTCCTGACTTCATCCCCCCCGCCTAGTTTCCTGCCGTCCTCGACTGCGCTTCCCTTCTCTTGGTATCCATTCTGTAACTCTAATGGTCCACCGGCTATCCATCCTACGCATTACATGTCCTGCCCAGCTCCATTTTCTCTGCTTAATGTCAACTAGAATATCGGCTATCCCCATTTTTTTCTCTGATCCACAGCGCTCTCTTCCTGTCTCTTAACGTTAGGCCTAACATTTTTTTGTTCCATCGCTCTTTGTGTGGTCCTTAACTTGTTCTCGAGCTTCTTTGTTAGCTTCCAAGTTTCTGCCCCATATGTCAGCACCGGTAGAATGCAACAATTGTACACTTTTCTTTTCATCGACAGTGGTATAGGCTCCCAATCAGGATTTGGCAATACCTGCCGTATGCACTTAAATCATCTAAATCATCACAAAAATGGGTCACGAATAATCAACAGTACCCGTCGTGGTATTCCAGTGACCATGGCGTTGGGCTGTTGAGCTCGACGTCACGGGTACGAACCCAGCCGCTGCGGCCGCAATTCGATGGGGGCGACATGCAATGCTCGTGCACTAAGATTTAGGTGCACGTTAGAAAAAACCCTAGGCGGTCAAAATTGATCCTTCCCCCCCCCCCCTCCTCCCCATCATATCGTGGTCCTAGCACATTAAACCCCCAAATTTACTCCTTTAAAGTAAAGGATTCTCAACCTGCCATCCCATGGATTGGCCGGGTTTGGTCGGTAGCTGGTCGGGTTCTCGCCGAGTAGATTTAAATTCACACAAAGAAAAGCCCTTTCGGTGCCGGAACTCAAACTGCGGTCCACCAGCGCAGCAGCTGGATGCTCTACCCATTAGGCCACAAAGACTTATTTTTCTTTCGCGGTATTTATTACACTGACATATAAAGAAGCGTAATGAAGGTGACGCTTTTTCATTAGGCCACAAGCGCACGTATAGTTCTGTCGTGTCAACACCAAGTAGCTGTTTCAGATGGCCGCCCCGTGTTGATTAGGATGATGATTCACCATACTACGGGCACATAACCATAATGGCGGATTGGCCAAGAAGTGGGTAGTACACATTGTGACACCGCCTACTACCTCTTTGAGATGATCGCATCGTGCTGATGATGATTATGATTGCCAGACAGACAAAGAACTATTATTCAGGTGCTGAGGAACTGCGTTGGGACGCCCCCTTTAAGGGGGAGTCGGTAGCAGTCGTGGGCCGCTCCCACACAGGGACCGGAAGACACTGGTCCACCGCCCTCTCGCAGGCCCTCTGGACAGCCCGAAGTTGAACCAACAGGTCGCCGCTTTTAAGGGATTCCTCCCAGTCTTCTTCGTTGTTGAACTCTGTGTCACGTAACGCAGGACATTGCCAGAGCATATGAGCTAATGAGCAGTACGCCTCTCCGCAGTCCGGACATTGCGGTTCGATGTTGGGCGAGAAGTGACTAAATCTGCCCCTCGAAGGGAAAGACCCCATTTGGAGCATCCTAAAGGCCGTCGATTGCGATCGAGTGAGTCTAGGGTGAGGAAGTCGAAAATCCCTCCGAGAGAGATGATAATGAGTCAAGATCTTGTGGAAAGTGAGGAGCGAGTCATTGTACCTTCCGGCGTCCACGCCTTCGAATCTGCCGGGACCGCCGCAGTGAGCGAAACCTCGCGCACGGCAGTAGCGCACCCAGGATCTCTGCCAGGGGGGGTTGACTGTTTGCCAATACCATCTAAACAGCACTAATTTCTATTTCTTCACAGGAAATTGTCAAAAAATGCGCTTTTTGCGAGTGTGCAGACGATTGCGCGTCTTACTCTTAGTTGCATACTGAAATGCCTAAGGAAAGAAAAGGGTTAAACAAAAGGGGGGGTTAAGTTCGGCCTCAGGGGGGGGGGAGTTACAACCCCTGATCCCCCCCCCCCCCCCCCCCCCGTCAGTGCGCCACTGGCCACGTCATGGGCAAATTCATTGACGTTGGGAACATCTGGATGTACGTTGGCCCCCATGTAGGCCGGGAACCATTTTGGGGTGTGAAACCCGGCAGCCCCCTTGCTGCCGAGGACGGCCGCTGCCTCCCGCGAGATCGAGCCCGAGGAGAAAGCCCTAGCTGCGGACCGCGAGTCTGTGAATATATTTGGACGCAATGAGTCTTTCATTGCTATAGCGATTTCCATTTGCTCAGCAACTGTTGCCGAAACATTTCTAACTGCGGCAAAACATGTTGGAGTTTGCCACTATGGTCGACCGAAACCACTGCGAAGCAATCGAAACGCCCGTACTGGGCTGCATCGACAAAGGTTGCGAGATCCCGACAATCTGCAACCGATTTCAATAAAGAACGGGCCCGAGCTATGTGGCGCCCTACATTGTATTGCGGGTGGACATTTGTTGGAAGTGGAGCTACCGTAAACGTACCTCTGATCGAGGACGGTAAAGTCACTTTACGCTCGTTAGTCTCCGTAATACCACAGACACGGATTCTAGATGCGCCACCACCCGCGAGGACGATAGACGCACGACCTGAGCCATCTGCTGGGACTCGATCACCTCCGAGAGGGAGTTATGCATGCCTAATTGTGTGAGCTTTTTGGTGCTGGTGGTGATAGGCAAGCCTAGAACTCGCTTTATGGTTTTGCGCATTAGTGCATCGATGTTTGCCTCTTCCCTTTTGGACCAGTGCAGCGCCAAAGCGACGTAATTAATGTGGCTCATGAGAAACGCGTGGTAGAGCCGAAGGAGATTGCTCTCGCTCAGCCCTCCCCTGCGGTTCGAGACCATGAGTATGAGCCTAAGCATGTTTCAACGTCTTGGAGGTGATGCGGGCTATATTCTGTGAGTTGTCCCCCTTGGACTCCAGTAGGAGTCCGAGACCCTGATGGAGTCTAAACTGGGCAATCACCCCATCCCGTGGTGTAAAGAGCTATGGGAATCTGCTCTAAAGGAGTGAGGTTCCTCATCCCTTTCGGGTGAGTCTGTACAGTAATATCTCGGACTTAGCCGGTGACAGGCTCAGGCCCGATCCGGCTAGAAGTTTGTCCGCGTGTTGATATTGATGATGAAGATTTGCATACATATCATGTTGCCGCACCGGCGGGTTGACCTGGAAGCGGACGTGCATATCGCTCCCCCAACTAGAGTTTTAAAGATGATCGCTGCGTGTTGATGATGATTATGATTTCCCCAATATATGGAAATGCACGCAATGGGGGATGGGGCACGAAGGGCATCGCATGTTGATAATGATGGGGATGATTTTACACCCCGGTACAAGCCAAGATGTCACACACAGAACGACATGATGAACCTGCCGATAGACTTTCTGTTGCAGAATATACCTGCTGCATAAAAGTGTTTTTTTTTTTAATTCAAAGCATAAAAGATGCCCGCGAAAACACGCAAAGCGCATTGAGCGGCCAGTCGCGCGGCAATTTCGCGTGTATTCGCGGGCTTCTTTCACTCTCGGAAAAAAAAAAAAAAAAAACACTTTTATGCAGCACGTATACTCTGCGACAGAAAGCTCTATCGGCAGTTTCTTATGTTGCTCTACACTTTTCTCATTGACACTTTTCATCTAATTATATGTTTGAGAAGTTGATTAATTATTTAAGACTAATTATCTAATTAGGCAGAATGCAAAAAAATAATCTGAGGATCTCCAAGCGACGGCAACCACCTTGGTTCGGTCCAG
>NC_051156.1:194042519-194135689 GCF_013339745.2 Dermacentor silvarum | reverse complement strand
GTCTGGTCGGATCCTTTCTGTGTTGTTTTACTTGTTGACATGCGATTGAACCCTTTCTACTATCACCTGATCTGTACCTAGTGGGGTTTCTGGGTCCATAATACAGACTTATTATGTATGTATGGTATGTATGTATGTATGTATGTATGTATGTATGTATGTATTATTGTATGTATTTATGTATGTATGTATGTATGTTATGTATGTATGTATGTATTATGTATGTATGTATGTATGTATGTATTATGTATGTATGTATGTATGTATGTATGTATGTATGTATGTTATGTATGTATGTATGTATGTATGTATGTTTTACTCACTGGGGAACCTAATCTTAGAAGAAACTTACAGAAGAATAAAAATGGGTTGGAGCGCATACGGCAGACACGACAGCATCAACATCTGGAGCTCACCGCTATCCTCGAAAAAAAAAAAAAAAAACTGAATCATTGCGTTATACTGATACTTACATAGTGGGGCAGAAACTTGGTTCAAAGAAGCTTGACAAGAAGTTAAGGATCGAACAGCGAGCGATGCAACAAAAAAGTCTGTTTCGCGCGAAAGGCCAAGCATTGATTACGATAGCAATTGATTACACAGCTATACGAAGTAAGGTTAGTCAATTTATCAGCTGCATAAACTGCAGCAAACATTCGCTTACTAACTGCTGCCTCTCACTTGAACGCGAACCAGCTGCACGGGACCACAGAGCACACGAAGCCATCAGCTATCTTAGGTCACATAGCGTTCGAACCTAGCGCAGATTTCATCAAGCCACCATCCTCCTCGGCTTACCCTCGCACCTAGAGCATACGGTGCGCGGCCACGATGTCATTGCACTTGGACTTTATACGGAACATCACGGCGACGCCGATGATGACGACGGTGGCGGAAATTCCCCATAAGTGTACAGCTAATTGCTATCGCAATAAAATGTTAGGCGTAACGTTACGAGACAGTAGGATAGTGGTGTGGATTAGAAGGGAATAGGGTGAACCGATATTTTATTGCGATAGCAATTATATGGACACTCCAAAGCAGATTTCTGCCGTCGGCGTCACCGTCGTCGTCGCCGTCGCCGTGAGGTTCCGTATGACGTCAACGGCGATGAAATCGTTGCCGCGCTCCGGACGCTGTATGTGCGAGTGAAAGGGCGCGAGGGACGCGCGCTTTCACGAGGAGCGAACGCACGTCGGAGAGCAAACGCGCGTTCTGCGCCGTGCTCCCTGAAGGCCTGCAGAATTAAGCGTCTCTTTCCTCCTTTCCATATATAGAGAGCAAACGCAACTTTTTCCGTCGCGCAAAAGGCTGTGGGGGGACGGGAGGGAGGGAGGAGAGGCGACGTTTAGCTGCGGCACAAAATACGTGTTTATATAAAAACGCCGCGCGCGTTCGGTGCGAACGCGGGCAAAACGCCAACGGCGTCGACAACAGTTCTGCGCGTTGCTGGTGCTGCTGCATGTCCAAGTTTATACAGCAGATAAAACTACTATCCTTACTCCGTATAGCTCTCTACTAATTTGCTATCGCAATTGGTGCTTCGCCTTTCGGGTGAAACTGCAACAAATTTCTTAGTTGACAATAAGAGGAAAAAATGAAGCTGGGCAGGCCATGAAATTCGTAGGGTAGATAACGGGCGGTCTATTACAGAGTTACAGATTGGGGGCCAAGAGAAGGGAAGCGCAGTCGAGGACGATAGAAAATTAGGCGGTGGGATGAAATTCGAAAATTTGCAGGCACAACTTGGAATCAGTTAGAGCAAGGCAGTGGTAATAGGAGATTGCTGAAAGAGGACTTCGTCCTCCAGTGGACTTAGAACATATACTGACGATGATAATGATTTGTTTGCGTACTGCAATCGGAGGACGCTTTACATGTTTTCTAATGTATTATGCTGGAGCTATTCGCATTTGAGTGAAAAATCTGAGCTGGTATAAACTAAAAATTCCTTAATTTCGCTCGATTCTATTCTTTACTGATCATCCTTCACTCACGACCTACCAATACTGATGATAACGTCCGTGAAGGACTGCTCGCACCACTACAACACAGCACGAAAATGAGAAGAATTGGAATAGAATCGCGACAGAATTCCTTACATGACTGCGATCTTCGGGTTAATACAAAAAAGAAAATAGAAAAGAAAGAATAATAACTAATAAAATTAAGGGAACACCGTAGGAAACACATCTTCAAGTTCCTGTGGAAAGTAAGGTCTAAGGCGAACATTTTCAATCCTGAATGAGGAAAAGTCAGCAAGCAAGGATGATATACGTACATCGGCGGAAGTTCCAGTCCCGATGGTGCACCTTCTGAAACGACAAAAGGGAAAAACCAGTGTAAAGAAAATTTGAAGCATCTCGCTGGGCCAGAGTTGGCAACAGAGCAACCCCTTTTTGTTCGCACAAATATTTTACATAATGGCACTGCTGATGCATTTGCCTGGGACAACAGCAGCGAGGGTACTTCTCGGAAACACTCCGTGTCAGCCCAGAAAGGGCTCAAGCGCATAACTTCCTGTCATAAAGCGCCGGCTTGTTGCACTACGCCGGAACTCTCGGAGCATTATCACCGGTAAAGGTGCCTCGAATATCATCTCTCTGTATGCCCAGCGTCTTGGTTGCGTGCTTCAGCGATACTGTAACTGCTCCGCCAAGTAACACGCATAAACCTAGCCCTGAACTTGAAGCTTATGCTACATTTGCGCAGCAATCGCTTATCTCTCAAACTTTCTTGTTTTCAGACTCAGGAGAAACGTGTCCGGCCTGAGAAACTCAGATTCTTCTTTTTCGTTCTTTTAAGAGTCGCGGTATGCCTCCGCCACTGTCCATATTTGCTTCGAAGTCAACGTCACAGACACAGCCGGCCAGGTTTATGGCTTAACGATGGCGCCATTGCGTCTCCGTGTCTGCACCCTCCCCCCCCCCCCCCCCCCCCCCACACACACACACACAACGGGTGTATACGTATACGGGCTAACATGTGCGCAGCAAATAACTTGGTAAGCGTCATCGACTTGAGGATGGGAAGAGGGAGCCTACCTTATCTCGAACCGGAGCTGGTCATTGGTGGCGAGACTCCACGAAAACCAGAGGCCCCTGCTAGTAGACGCTTTCGGGGTGCCCGATAAAACCAGCGCGCACCTTCCTGAGACCAGTGAAAGAGGATACGCCAAGCTGCCTCTCGGGCATTCGTCGTCGCATCCAAGGAGAACGTTCCGTTGCCCCTCTGACGAACAGCGCGTTCGTATCGTTGTGCAGGTGAGCACAGGACGTCCGTCACTTATTCTTGCGTTATTGCGTGAGATCTTTGGAGAATTTAGCATTTTGACACCCCGAACTCAATTTATTGGGGCTTGATACTATAGAGGCACCGTCTGAGATTTAATTTGTAACGTCATTATTACAAAAAACAGAATAGAAAAGAAAAAGAAGAAAGAAAACGTGCCACCCCGGTGTTTATCCCTGGGTTCATTAAAGTATTTCTCGATTATGAGGTTACGCTCACGTTCGGCTGTAACGGAGAGAACGACGTCACTGAGCGTGTGCCCGCAGTCCGCCGTTGTCGCTGGCGTTCGATGTCTCGAGTTTGCTCGGCGGCGTGGTTAGCAGCATTCACCCGCCCATTGCTGCTTGCGATTCTTCGAAATTAAATTGCTTCAAAATTAAATCTGTCCGTTACGGTAATACAATGAATGGTTCATACCTGCGTCAGCAATGTCTCATACCACCATAAACGCGGCGTCCCCATTACGACCACAGTAGAGAAATGAAATTCTACGCTGGAATGTTGAGCGGCAACGCAGCTAGCTGTGGAAGAAGACGATGACGACGATGAACGCGGAAGCAGTGGAACGAGCGCGTGCCGAGAACGAGCACGAGAGCAACTCAAGGGGCACCAACGAGCCAGGTGCGGAAGAAGACGACGACGCTCGAGCCAATACTAATGATGATGATCGTTTTCTGTACACAGGCTATTTCGCCTAGCCATATACGATGTCGCCTAGACAAACGAAGCTTCGCTATAAAACGCCGCGATTGCCTTAAGCATTAGAGGCGTGTGTGGATACCCCCTACGGGGGCCATGGTTGTTCGTGTCTTCGTGGGCGATTACCAAGGTGACGATGGCCTGGCCCGCCTTCATAGATAGATAGATAGATAGATAAACTTTAATTCAAAGATAGTTTTGTCTTGCCCCAATGGGGCATCGCTAATGGTCGGGGCCCCTAGTCCAGGGCTCGCCTTCATTGCAGACGAATTCGCCAAGCTTTGCATGCAGATAATAAACGTCTTCCTGATTGATGTGGCGAGGTCGAATCTAATCATCCACTGTGGCTGGCTGGATATGTCGAGCTATTCTGTCCAAGATGATTTGCGGATTGTCTCGTGTCTGGTACAACCCGACATCACGTGTCTTGTAGTTGCTTGTTGCTGGTGTGTTGCGCACATTAGTTCGTTTGGCTCGTCATCAAAGAAGAGGTGGCTCCTGTGGGGTGACATTATTGTATTGCTGGTCAGCCTTCTCACAAGTACTCTGGTTCCTTGTGGTAGCTGCCTGGAAATGAACTTCTAAGGAACATCGAAATCGATGGAAAGGAACATATAATTTCGATTCCCACTTTTCTCTCGCTCTGCGAAGCGCATATTAGCGGGCGGCTTCAGTATTATTGGGTGAACATGGCAAAAGTATATCTTTTGCACACGGCACGCATTCCCGTCCAAGAGCTGCTCGTGCCTCGCTGTCTGACCATTAATTTTCTATTACACCGACATGTTCCAGTAACCACTCAATTCTCACTTGATTTTGGGCATGTTGTCAATAATTTGGGTGCAATTTGTATTGTGGGCTATAGAGCCGGCATTGTACTATGCGGGAGGCCAACGCGCTGTTCCAGTGAAGCTCGAAACTTGGAAGTGGACTTTGAAAGACGTAGCCAAAAAGATTTAAAAAGAAGAACAAGGGTTCAACAACCTGCAGGGCAGCAACTGAGCACTTAAGCATCACGGAACCAAAATCAAAGAACATAATGAACAGGGGTAGTAAGGTTAGTACGTACGTACGTAGGAGGTTGTGCGTATTTGTACAAAGGAAAATAATAATGCGTTAAAATTTAAAGGAAACATTGTGTTGATACAAAAAGGAAACTTCTGTCTGAACCAAACTGACAAGAGGCTGGTGTCAGCCTGAGAAATCAACCAGTTTTCTGCTAAGTGTATGTGAGATAGAGAAAGAGAGAACAAGTTGGGCATTGATTGGAAGCGATAAGATAAGCCTCCGAGGACTAAATATACGTTTTTGAAAACTCCACTTGGCTATTCTTTTCTTTACTAAGCGTACTTTAAGCTCTGTGCTAGCGAATTGACAGCTAAGCTCCCATGAAATTTTCTCTAGCTATTATCTTGCATCCTCTCTAGGCCCACATGTAGACGCGACTCTCTCGAAATGTACTTAAGGGATACGAAATTATTGATAAATAGGGACTTCCGATCTCCGTCTGGTTCCCCTTGCAAGAATTGGTTGCCCGTGCATGATAGCCATCTGAACTGAAGGCATCTTTAGCGGAAAGCCTATTGAAAGCGACAAAAAAGCCTGTAGAAACAGAACTGAATTTTGCAATGACTCCTAAAAGCGGCTTCTCCGTGATCACTCCTGAAGTAGTTGCACGCTTAACAGGTGTCCTACAAGAAGGGAACTTACCTTATGAGGCGAACATACGGCCCAACATCGTGCGTTGCATAAACGTCTCGTATCACTTACCTATTCACCCCCACCCCACCCCTGCGAACCCACGGATGTGTAAGTCACGATTAACGCCATTGCGACGTGCAGTTGTGATACCAAACAACTCAACTAGCGTTTCTTTCTTTATTTCTAGAAAGTAAGATCACCATGCTCTTCATTGCCACGTTGCTGGCGCTTGTCGTGGTACAAGCCTCGGCCGCTAGCTTTGGCAGCGGCTTCGCCGCCTCACCGGTAGGGGCGCCCTTCTCGGCCGGTGGCCCTCCAGGTGGCGCAGCTGGGCCTGCGTTCGGGCCCCCTGGTGGCTCAGCGTTTCCAGGATACCCGGGTGCGGCCGGCGCTGCTCCCGGAATGACCATGCCCTCTGAGCCCAGCTGCCCGCCAACCAACGGCATGGTTCCTCTGTACGTGCCTGACCCCGATGACTGCACCAAGTACACGGTGTGCAGCGGCGGCTTCGGCATGAAGCTCGACTGCCCGCCCGGACTCCACTTCAACAGCGTCACCAACCACTGCGACTATCCGCCACTCGCCGGCTGTGAAGAAAGTAAGCTAGTGGAATTGAGTGTTACTGAAATGTCACCATTTGTTGCGTCATCTTTTTAGAATGAAACTTTATTTCGCTCTTGCCTTAACTTCGCATGGATAACTTTCTGGCCGAATAAAAGGGCCAATTCCGGAGATAATGTAACTAACGGGGGCCCATCCCGGAAACTGTGTAATCGAAGGTGTAATCATGGCTGGACGATCCTGATACCATTGCGCCCTATGTTTACTCGCAAGTGGTTTATTGGGAGTTGTAACGCGGCCCGATCCTGGAGCCGATGTACCGGGACAGCACTCTCACGCCTAATAGTAATAACCCATAGAATTAACCTATAAGTGTCCCCCCCAGCAGCATGTCTCAGCAGGTCTACCGGGAGGCTATCGCTCGGCTTTGACAAGCCCGTTTTTGTTTCAGTCCCACCTGAAGACCCAACGACGCTGACGGGGCCACCCGGAATCAAGAAGGATGCTTATTTCGGTAATAGTGGCCCCTGCTTCCTGTCTCCATCCATGCATACGATACGTGCTCCTTTATTTGATTTTCATTTTTACCTTCTCTGATACGTACGATTGTCTTCAATCAATAGGCTCAGGTACAGCCTGTTGTAGAAAAGCATAGCATACTGCATCACGCAAGTATGAGCGTATCAACAACCTCCACTGTATACTGTTCGCTCTTTCAGACATGAGCCTTCTGAGTGGGCCCGGCTACCCAATCCTCCTCGGACAACCGAACCCCGGAATCGGTCAACTGAAGAACCCTCCCGGCAAGCCCAGTGCTCCCGCAGCCTAGGAAATGTTAAAGCCTGGTTGAAAAGTACAGCGCACTCTGGGCCTCGTCTAACAGCGCATGGAACAGGCGAAGGTCACAACGCTATATCCGATAGCCCGGATGTTTGATTTATCGGGTATATCAGATGTTGCAGTGCCGAGAGCTCCACGTGTAACAAACAAGCTGGATTCAGTCATATCCGTCGTGCGAGGACATTCCAAAATAAATTCCTGCCATTTTTATTTTTATTTTGCGTGTGTGCTGAATGCTTTTCTGCATTTTACCGGTTTCCTCGCTGACTGTCAGGACGGTATACTTCAGTTATGTATGTTACAGTGCATTCAATCTCCTCCTAAAATAGATACGACTACTCTTTGCCGATGCCAAGCGGCGTTCAAGGACGTTGAAAGCTACAAGTTTAAATCAGTTATTTAGGTACTTGCAATCAATTTCAAATCAAACATGCCTTCAGGACCAGGACTGAGAGTACATCAACTAAGGCATTATATTACGGCTACTTTTGCGTGGTCCACTTAATTTGTCTGTAAATTTCTATTTTATCTTTGTGATTATTTGACTTGTCCCATGTCACCTTGTGTCGGTCTCCTGGACCCCGCCAAGCTGTTTAATCTTTTTTCCTCCTTTTGTTCAACAGTCACGCCAAGATGTATTCGGGTTAATTAAACTTTTTTTAAAGTGGAGAAATACTTGACACCTGTAAATCTCCTAAAAGATTAGCAACTCTGGAAGGTTTACCGAACACTTGAGCGTTACGGATGATGAACTTTCGTCCGCCCACAACTTGAATATGCCTCATCTGTTTGGTCCCCTTCCGCTCATTATCAAATTAACATGCTTGAAGCAGTTCAGAACAGAGCCGCCCGTTACATTTCAAGGAACTATGACAATCATTCAAGTGTGACTCAACTTAAACTTGATCATTCCCTTCAACCATTGGCCATCCGCCGTCAAATATCTCTCCTATGCCTGTTTCACAAGTACGTCTACAGCAATAAAATAGCCTCGTTACACCTTGAACGCCCTCTTTTCACGTCACGCAGGCTACATAATCACCTCAGCTTCATGCGCATCTTTGGCAATACGAACGCTTTTAACACATCCGCACTTCCACAAGCCATCCGCATGTGGAATGATCTTCCCGATCATATCGCCTCTGATAATAACCTTAACACATTTCGCCAGAAGCTTGAGGTACATATTTTCTGTTAAATAGTGCTGTAACATGGTCTCGGCGTTTAAGTTCTTTTGTTTATTTTGCGATGTGTTGCATTTTTGTTTGTTTTTTTTTCTTCACTTGCACTCAAATGCTCTTTTAGTGCTTATTTCGGAAACGTATTTTTTCTTGACTTGCGTTGGAAACTTCTTTTACATTTTGCAATTTACTCTGTTGCGTTGCGTTTTGATGTTCACTTGCATTGTAACCCTGTTCTATACTAGTTTGCGTGTGCTTTCATTGTATTAAGTAAACCCCCCCTTACTCAATGCCCTTTGGGCCTGTAAGGTATTTTTAAATAAATAAATAAATAAATAAATATCATTAGCAAGTGTGATAAGTACACTTAAACATTGCTTCCAGCTGTTCTTTCAATAAAAAAAAACAGCTCAATTTAACAAGCCCCCTGAAAAAAAATTGAATTAAGAAAAAAACAACGAGCCTCCTACTGAAGTCGAAAGTGTTGAAAAACGCAAAGAGAGAAGTGCTCGCTACAACACTCGCTTGCGCGGGGTTAATGCCGTTCACACGCGACAAACTCGGCAGTATTCGATTGAGTCAAAGAAGCACACTGCATATCACTGGCTTTTGAAAAAAAAAACGTAAGAGGTCATTCACGGCCATGTCTTTTTTTTTATACGCGACGAGCCCTACAGCTTAGGAAGTTGTCATGATATTGGCAAGTGTGCGAGAATGAGTAGTTTTCAATGGCGGAGTCAATATAAGCGACGTTCATGAAGGATTTCCGTCGATACACAACACGAAGTGCATTGGCTTTAGGATTAGTCCATGCGCTGGTATTGCACAAATCCCGAAACTGGCTCAGAGACGCTATTTCAGACCCCAAGTACACACAGACAGAAGCTGCAAACAGTCCTAATGCATTTTCATCATCATCATCATCAACCTATAGTTATGTCCACTGCAGGACGAAGGCCTCTCACTGTGATCTCCAATTACTCCTGTCTTGCGCTAGCTGATTCCAACTTGCTCCTGCAAATTTCCTGACTTAGTCCCCCCCGCCTAGTTTTCTGCCGTCCTCGACTGCGCTTCCCTTCTCTTGGTATCCATTCTGTAACTCTAATGGTCCACCGGCTATCCATCCTACGCATTACATGTCCTGCCCAGCTCCATTTTTTCCGCTTAATGTCAACTAGAATATCGGCTATCCCCATTTTTTCTATGATCCACAGCGCTCTATTCCTGTCTCTTAACGTTAGGTCTAACATTTTTTTGTTCCATCGCTCTTTGTGTGGTCCTTAACTTGTTCTCGAGCTTCTTTGTTAACTTCCAAGTTTCTGCCCCATATGTCAGCACCGGTAGAATGCAACAATTGTACACTTTTCTTTTCATCGACAGTGGTATAGGCTGCCAATCAGGATTTGGCAATACCTGCCGTATGCACTTAAATCACCTAAATCATCACAAAAATGGGTCACGAATAATCAACAGTACCCGTCGTGGTATCCCAGTGACCATGGCGTTGGGCTGTTGAGCTCGCGACGTCACGGGTTCGAACCCAGCCGCTGCGGCCGCAATGCGATGAGGGCGACATGCAATGCTCGTGCACTAAGATTTAGGTGCACGTTAGAAAAAACCCTAGGTGGTCAAAATTGATCCTTGCTCCCCCCCCCCCCCCCCCCCCAATCATATCGTGGTACTAGCACAGTAAACCCCCAAATTTACTCCTTTAAAGTAAAGCATTCTCAGCCTGCCATCCCATGGATTGGCCGGGTTCGGTCGGTAGCTGGTCGGGTTCTCGCCGAGTAGATTTAAATTCACACAAAGAAAAGCCCTTTCGGTGCCGGAACTCATACTGCGGTCCACCAGCGCAGCAGCTGGATGCTCTACCCATTAGGCCACAAAGGCTTATTTTTCTTTTGCGGTATTTATTACATTGACATAATAAAGAAGCGTAATGAAGGTGACGCTTTTTCATTAGGCCACAAACGCACGTATAGTTCTGTCGTGTCAACACTAAGTAGCTGTTTCAGATGGCCTCCCCGTGTTGATTAGGATGATGATTTACCCATAATGGCGGATTGGCCAACAAGTGGGTAGTACACATTATGATCACCTCTTTGAGATGATCGCCTCGTGCTGATGATGATTATGATTGCCAGACAGACAAAGAACTATTATTCAGGTGCTGAGGAACTGCGTTGGGACGCCCCCTTTCAGGGGTAGTCGGTAGCAGTCGCGGGCCGCTCCCACGCAGGGACCGGAATATACTGGCCCTCCGCCCTCTCGCAGGCCCTCTGGACAGCCCGAAGTTGAACCAACAGGTCGCCGCTTTTAAGGGCTTCCTCCCAGTCCTCTTCGTTGTTGAACTCTGTGTCACGTAACGCAGGACATTGCCAGAGCGTATGAGCAAATGAGCAGTACGCCTCTCCGCAGTCCGGACATTGCGCTTCGATGTTGGGCGAGAAGTGACTAAATCTGACCCTCGAAGGGAAATACCCCATTTGGAGCATCCTAAAGGCCGTCGATTGCGATCGAGTGAGTCTAAGGTGAGGAAGTGGAAAATCCCTCCGAGAGAGATGTTAATGAGTCAAGGTCTTGTGGAAAGTGAGGAGCGAGTCATTGTACCTTCCGGCGTCCACGCCTTCGAATCTGCCGGGACCGCCGCAGTGAGCGAACCTCGCGCACGGTCATGGGCAAATTCATTGGCGTTGGGAACATCTGGATGTACGTTGGCCCCCATGTAGGCCGGGAACCATTTTGAGGTGTGAAACCCGGCAGCCCCCTCGCTGCCGAGGAGGGCCGTGGCCTCCCGCGAGATCGAGCCCGAGGAGAAAGCCCTAGCTGCGGACCGTGAGTCTGTGAATATATTTGGACGCAATGTGTACTTCATGGCTATAGCGATTGCCATTTGCTCAGCAACAGTTGCCGAAACATTTCTAACTGCGGCACAACATAGGAGTTTGCCACTATGGTCGACCGAAACCACTGCGAAGCAATCGAAACGCCCGTACTGGGCTGCATCGACAAAGGTTGCGAGATCCCGACTATCTGCAACCGATTTCAATTAAGAACTGGCCCGAGCTATGTGGCGCCCTACATCGAGGACTTTAATGTCACTTTACGCTCGTTAGTCTCCGTAATACGACAGACTACGGATTCTAGGATGCGCCTACCAGCCCGCGAGGACGATAGACGCACGACCTGAGCCATATGCTTGGACTCGATCACCTCCGAGAGGGAGCTATGCATGCCTAATTGTATGAGCTTCTTGGTGGTGGTGGTGATAGGCAAGCCTAGAACTCGCTTTATGGTTTTGCGCATTAGTGCATCGATTTTTGCCTCTTCCCTTTTGGACCAGTGCAGCGCCAAAGCGACGTAATTAATGTGGCTCATGAGAAACGCGTGGTAGAGCCGAAGGAGATTGCTCTCGCTCAGCCCTCCCCTGCGGTTCGAGACCATGAGTATGAGCCTAAGCATGTTCAACGTCTTGGAGGTGATGCGGGCTATATTCTGTGAGTTGTCCCCCTTGGACTCCAGTAGGAGTCCGAGGACCCTGATGGAGTCTAAACTGGGAATCATCAGCTCATCCCGTGTGTAAAGAGCTATGGGAATCTGCTCTAAAGGAGTGAGGTTCCTCACGCCTTGTCGGGTGAGTCTGTACAGTAATACTCGGACTTAGCCGGTGACAGGCTCAGGCCCGATCCGGCTAGAAGTGTGTACGCGTGTTGATATTGATGATGAAGATTTGCATACAATATCATGTTGCTGCAACGGCGGGTTGACCTGGAAGCGGACGGTTCATATCGCGCCCCCAACTAGAGTTTTAAAGATGATCGCTTCGTGTTGATGATGATTATGATTTCCCCAATATATGGCAAATGCACGCAATGGGGGATGGGGCACGAAGGGCATCCGCATGTTACTAATGATGGCGATGATTTTACACCCAGGTACACAGCACAAGGTGTCACACACAGAACTGACATGATAAACTGCTGATAGAACTTTCTGTTGCAGAATATACCTTGCTGCATAAAAGCGTTTTTTAATTCAGAGCATGAAAGATGCCCGCGAAAACACGCAAAGCGCATTGAGCGGCCAGTCGCGCGGCAATTTTTCGTGTATTCGCGGGCTTCTTTCACTCTCGGAAAAAAAACACTTTTATGCAGCACGTATATTCTGCGACAGAAAGCTCTATCGGTAGTTTCTTACGTTGCTCTACAATTTTCTCATTGACACTTTTCATCTAATTATATATTTGAGAAGTTGATTAATTATTTAAGACTAATTATCTAATTAGGCGGAATCCAAAAAAAAATAACCTGAGTATCTCCAAGCGACGGCAAACAACCTTGGTTCGGTCAAGCTACGTCGCATTTGTATATATTTAAGGTTTGGGTAAAGTTACGTGAAACATCCTGTATAATTCCTGAAGAGAATTCTGCCTCTTTAGTTTATCTAAGTCAAACGAAATCAGCCGCCAAAGTAAGGGGGACATACCGAGTGGAGTTAAGAAAAGTATAAGGAGTACACTCGGCGTACCCAAGGGGCCGACAATAACGCATATGTCGTGCTAGAAGAAGAATGATGAGAGATTAGATGATGAGGAGTTAAACCGCCTTTAAAGGAACCCGTCAAACTTTGAGGCCGAATTCTGTATGCTCTGCTTATGCTGTTCTTGAAGCTAGATTACAATAGGAAATAGTCAAATCTGCAGTAATTGAACTGCGAGCAGTGGAGCATATAGTTTTTGTACAACCTACCAAAAGCACACAGTTGAAAGCTATATGACGAACTCAGATGTGTCACAAACTCCGCTTGTGACACATCCTAGGCACGTGCCCACAGTACCCCCCCCCCCCCCGCCCCTTCTCCTTATGGCCCTGCTCAAGCCATAATTTGGGGATCATATTTGCAAACACGATTCTCAGTAAGAAGAAGAAATAAACTTACTTGAAAGAGACGGTAGTATGGTTTTGGTGGCCTCAGGTGGCTGCTCGAAGTCCTTGGACTTCGGGCGGCATCTTCGGCTTGCCGGACGGTCCAAAGCTGGTCTTCCAGCTCCGAACTTTTCAGGGCCGTCTCCCAGCGGCGGCGACGCCGACGGAGAAGGTCCCCGGCGGCCCCCGCAGACGGGGCGACGGCTCGCTCGAGGCTTCCTGTAATCTGGTAACGCCTGCCGTTATTGGCGCGTCACGAACGGTGACGGTTTCGGTACCGTTGTTGCCGGCACATTCCCAGAGCATGTGTCGCAGCGTTGATGTGTGTCCGCACGCTTCACACGCATCAGTCGGGTATAAGCTCGGGTAACAGTGGCGTACGACGGCCAGGCTGAAGATATTGCCCTCTAATTCAATGGATATTACTGCGTATGCTTATAATAAGTGTTAGCAAGACTTGTTACGGCAAGCTTACCCACATTTCAAGACTAACAAGAAACAGTTTATTGCGGCCTGCATCTGAGCTATCTAAATGGCATGAACTTATTTTCATTTATGAGGTACGCAGTGGAGTTCATTTTTGACAGACTCGACTTTTTATGCAGTTTGAAATCTAGCGTTTTACATGCTTGATTGCATGTGAACGCTTCAGTTAGACCAACTTTATTAGTTTATTAGACCAACTCTTAGTTTGTGTATGACAGACGACTGATAACATGCCAGGTAACATGTTACTTTGATACTTTATTTCTCCACTAAGAATATTAGGGCAGTAAATACATTTCAATCTGCCCTGCAATAGCAAAATGCACAGCTTACGCTAGGAATCCCCAGATGAAGGTTGATTTAGCAGTTGATACTACATAATTCTTAAGTGCCAACTCATACTCAAATACTCATACTCACACTTAAGTGCCAACTCAACTCAAATCAGTAAACGTGGAGACCGAGGCAATAGCAACAATGCTGTAATCCTACAACTGTAGCCGATATATATTCGATTCCGGTGCATAAATCACCGCTTGATCGGCCACCGAGTTCGTACACATAAGCGCCGTTCACATTCGCACCATGCTCGAAAACCGGAACACGAGAAGCAAAATGAAACATAAATTCACACCACATGAGCAAAAAGAGGTCAGTCTTATTCAGCCCGAAACATGAATTCTCAATGCGTGCTTAGGAAGTTCAAGATTACGCGCCAAACTGACATCACGCTGCGTGCAGCTATCTCACGCAGCGTGCAGCCTGCGGCAAGTTTATAACGCGCACTAGCGCTGCACGTAACTTCAGTGGCCGCATATATTACCCATGGACGAAACGCTATAAAGCGCGCGCCATAATATAACGAAAGCATGACGCCAACAAGTTGACGCCTCTTGTTACGTAACTCCTTAGTTAAACAGCGCTCCGCACACAGTAGACTGCCAAATTCAAACAGATAAAACGCACGCTAAGCACGGTACGCATATAGGCGCGGAATCATGGGCTGGTAAGCAAACCTGTTTATGCGACCCCGCGCCTCAGTTCTTATTGAACACACCGTAGTTCATTCTGCGTTCGCGATTTTCAAAGCTCTTACGGATGTGATGAACTCACACACAGTCGCCGCGACGACTGGCTTTTACGATTGACATCGAATGACGCGGCACGCATATCTAGTCCTTTGTCAATCGCGGTGGCTAAACTTCGCGACGACCGCCTGTCGATAGCATGTCATATAGACGCTGAACGTGCCACGCAAGTTAGAAATCGCTTACCGTGGAGGATTTGTGGTTCAATCCAACGAACGATGAACGAATTTCGAATTTCGCGGCGGCTAAAGATGGCTGACACGACATCTCTCTTGGATGGCCTTGGCGCCTGCGGCCTGCCCCATGCCTTCACGCTGGACGGATCGTCTTTCTCCGGTGCTGTGCTCTTGCGCGTTGTTGTGCGGGTGCGCGGTGGGGCAACTTCGAATAAAAAAAGTTGTCGCAGTTTCACCCGAAAGGCGAAGCATCAATTGCGATAGCAAATTTGTAGAGAGCTATACGCAGTAATGATAGTAGCTTTATCAGGTGTATACCCTTGGAAATGTAGCAGCACCGGCAACACGCAGAACTGTTGTCGACGCCGTCGGCGTTTTGCCCGCCTTTGCACAAAATGCGTACGGCGTTGGTGACTGTTGCCGGAGCCTCTGATATAAATAGGCACTTGATGCCGCAGCTAAACGTTGCCTCCCCCCCCCCCTCCCCGCCACGGCCTTTCGCGCGTCGGAAGAAGGCGCGTTTGTTCTACATATATGGTGATTGTAAAGGAGGAAAGAGACTTCTGCAGCCCTTAAGGGAGCACGGCGCAGAACGCGCGTTTTTTCTTCGCCGTGCGTTCACTCCCCGTGAAAGCGCGCGTCCCTCGCGCCCTTTCACTCGCACATACAGCGTTCGGCGCGCGGCGACGATTTCATCTCCACTGACGTCATACGGAACCTCACGGCAACGGCGACGGCGACGCCGACGGCAGAATTTTGCTTTGGAGTGTCCATATAATTGCTATCGCGATAAAAAAAAAAAGTGCGCTGTTCTCCCCGCACCCGTTTGGCCCTCTGGATGCCTGTAAGAAAAACGGGTGCTCCTTGCTCTGCGTGCGTGAGCGATACATCGCCATGTTCCGGACCAGCCTTCTGGCGTTTAAGCAGCAGTATACGCTACATTCTGCTGTCTGTAGCCGCATGACTAGAACGGGCACTCAACTCTCTCTCAGAGTGGGCAGAGCATAAAGAACCTTTTATTCTCTCGCTGCGGACAGAGTGAACAATGCGTTTCACTCCACCCGACACTTTGCGAGAGTAAAACAATGGCTTGAAGAGCGAATCGGCCCGTTACTCCTGCGATTTTCTCCCTAGTTTTTAGAGTGAAGGGGACGTGGGGGTCGACCGCTGGCGTGTGGGTTTGCATATACGTATAGTCGAAGGTCGTTACAGCGGTGCTGACTGGTACAGTGGCGTGGTGTGCTGCTTTTGCCGGGGCGTCAGCCTCCTCGTTGCCCTGGACACCGACGTGAGAAGGAAGCCACTGCAGCGACAGCTTGAAGCTTTGCCATGTTACAGAAAAAAAAAATTAGGGAAACCTGAGTAGTATGCGAAGCAGCCAAGGGGGTCGACCACGGCGCTGACACTGGCGTTGACGCTGGCGCTGTCCGTGGCACTCATCGCGGCGTTGCGTAGGTATATAAGATTTCCGACGCTGCTCGACGAGTAATGGCTGATCTCGTGGAAAACCTCCGAGCCGCCCCCAGAGGCACAGGCAACAATCACCAACGCCACGCGCGTTCGGTGCGAACGCGGATAAAACGCCGACGGCGTCGACAACTATTCTGCGCGTTGTGGCGGAGTATGCAGCGCCTACCGCCGTGCCTCTAACCTAAGCTGCTTCGCATTATCGCGCGCTGAGCCGCAGGTGTTGCCATTCGTTGCGCAATCCGGAGAGGGGAGGAGCGTCGGAGAGGAGAGGAGGGGGAAGAGGATGCGCATGAATGCCGAGAGAAGAGATGAGACAAGGAGAGGAGGGGGAGGAGGATGCGCATGCGCAGTGCGGGTGTGGACGCCGCATGGCGGAGGGAGGGAGGGAGGGAGTGACATAGCCCCGACCATAAGATGCTTCGCATCTAAAAAATGTCACAGTTTCGCCCTAAGGGCGAAGCAATGAATGCGATAGCAACACAGCAATGTCATACGAAGTAAGGTGAGCGGCTTTGGTAGCAACAACACGCAGAACTGTTGTCGACGCCATCGGCGTTTTGCCCGCGTTAGCTCAAAATGCGTGCGGCGTTGGTGACTGTTGCTGGAGCCTCTCATATAAATAGGCACTTGGTGCCGCAGCTAAACGTCGCGTCCCTTCCTTCCCCCTCCCCCACGGCCTCTCGCGCGTCTGAAGAAGGCGCGTTTGCTCTACATATATGGTGATTGTAAAGGAGGAAAGAGACGCCTACTTCTGCAGCCCTTAAGGAAGCACGGCGCAGAACGCGCGTTTGTTCTCCGCCGTGCGTTCACTCCCCGTGAAAGAGCGCGTCCCTCGCGCCCTTTCACTCGCACATACAGCGTTCGGCGGCGCGCGGCCACGATTTCATCTCCATTGACGTCATACGGAACCTCACGGCGACGGCGACGGCGACGGCGACGGCGACGCCGACGGCAGAAATCTGCTTTTGAGTGTCCATATAATTGCTATCGCAATAAAAGGAGTGTCATAAAGATGGCAAGAGCGATGATTCACTTGTCATGAGTATGCCACTGGTTGGAAGGAGAACCTAGGCCGCAATATAAAAAAAAATGTGGTTGATCCCTCTTATATAGGAATCGGTATAGAACACGAAAGTGAAACGTGTCTTCACAGAAGTAGTGTAATGTTTATTGCACATTGATATATAATGTCTATTGGTGTTTTGTGGCTAAAGCGCCCTTAGGCGTTGATGCACCCACGCTGACGCCTGGTGGCACGTCTCCTCCATCACGACTACCAACGTCGATGACCATGAGCAACCGTCGTGCATATGGAAGCTGCACTACGCTGCACACGCTAGCACAACGCGAAAGACGAAGCACGTAACTGACACACTAATACAACGCGCAAGACAAAGCACGTAACTGAATCGTCACCGAGTCAAATCAGCGCGTACAGCGCGTCGTAATTGCAGCCTCCGCGATCAACTTCAGAAACATTTTCAGAGCTAATTGCGGAGGCCACGCTCCGCTGTGCTGAGTACGGTGAACGCCACCTAGGTGGCGTTGGTAGTGCTTCTTGATGCCAGCGTCCCTTCGAATGCTGGCATCGAGGCGTCGTAGTGCTGAGACCACCGAAGCGTTCACTGTCGGTGCGCGTTAAGGCCGGAATACATGGAGCGAATAACCGGCGTCCGAGCGAAGAACTTCGTCGGGCGGCGAACGTCCGACGGCCGGCGTCAAGAAATTTGCCGTCCGCAGCCGATCTGCCTGTCCAAACATTTTCGTCGGGCGAACGCCGCCGCCGGAAGCGTCTAGCGCGCAGCGGTGGACGACAGCCAATCAGGAGGCACTAGTTCCGGTCGCAATGCATGCTGGTGTTTCGCGCGCGCGCGCCTTTTCGCGTCGTCTGCAATCGCGTTGGTGTTGCCGTGTCTGCATGTCTCTGCACCGATTGAGTAGTTCCTAGTATGATCTCTCAGGAATCGCGTTGTATTTGTACATCCCATATCCGCTGATCTGCGAGGAAACAGACAAGCAGTGCAAGCTCTCTACAACAACCTTCAACAGAAATCTTCTGATCTCAGAGGCCACATGCTGTCGTCATGCCTATCTCCCGACTTCCCCGATAGATGACGTTGGCATCGGATATTTCTTTCGCTAGGCTTAGACGCGTTCGAAACGAGAAGCGATCTCGAAAACTACTCAAGGTTATCCATAATACTCTGTCGTCGAAGCGGCCTGAGACTAAGCGAAAGCCGTTTACGCAGTCATTTGCTTCCAACTAAGTGAATTCTACAAGGACAACGCCAAATTCAGTTCGAAGCGGGCGGCCGGGACCGCCGCCAACACGGCGGCCAACGCGCGGCGGCGTTCGCCGCATGTATTGCAACACAGCAAACATCCTGCGTCGTGTCGCCGCGTCGTTACTTGACGCGTGAAGTTCGTCGAGAAAGTTCGCTCCATGTATCCCGGGCTTTAGTGTCATAATGCAGTACTTCTCTTTTCTGCTCGTAGGCGGCGGCACCGCCCCGAGCAAGAGCGCGGGTACACGGAGGAGTGTTAGATATATAAGGCGCGTCTGTGTAGCTCTCTGCGAATGCGTTTGTGGCGCAATGGGTTAAACGCTCGGCGATCTATCGTCGCGGACCGAGAGGTCGTGGGTTCGATTCCCAAATTTTGCATGTTTGTGGAACTTTTTCTTCTGGTTTCTTTCTTTGTATTATGTTCTATGACGTATTTCCGTGACGGAAATACGTCAGTGAAGTCTTGGTGGACCCCGGAATAAAACACTTTCGTGTTAAAATGTGAATGTTTATACTTTTCGGAAACGAAACATTGTTCACATTATTATCCTGACATTTTAGATATGTTGTCTCCAGTAAATACGCAACCATGATTAAGTGAAAAGAACCAAGCTCAATATCGAACTTGTTAGGAATGCTACTTAGGATTCACAATTGCCGCAAGTGCTGAAGAAAACGTTGATTGAAATAGTGAATACTACTTAGAGTAGGTGAGGGGGTTCCTTGTTATGGCTTCAAAGCAATGTTGCTCTTCGGGATTCGGCTCCAAAGCAGTAGCAGCTAGAGAGCACGGCGTTGCACGTAGGCTCCCTAGTAGTAGCCTCTGTCTATCTTGCACTTGAAGCAAAGTGCACATGTATTTCCAAGAATGTCTTTGTCGAAATAAACTGCTCTTAAACAATAGCCAGGCCGCAGAGCACACATAATAAACAGACAAAGGAGAGAGAGAGAGAGAGAGAACAACTTTATTTAAAAAAAAAATAGACCCCAGTCCGGGTCCACCAAAAAGAGCGAGGCCTAATCTTCAGACAGGCCCAGAAGTTTAAGGTGTACGAGCAGTGCTTTCATAATGTCTGGGGAGGAGTCCGCCAGCCACTCCTCCAGGGTCGCAGGTCTTCTTGTAGTAGGTATTTGACTGAGGCTCCCGCGCATGGCTGCATGGGCACCCGGACAATCCCACAGAACGTGGGCGTTATCCGGGAAACCACCGCATGCCACACAGGTGGGAGGCCCGTCATTGCCTTGTATGTAGTGCTGTATGTGGGGGGTCAGTAGAGAGTGTGTTTGCGCACGCCGCACTAGGGCCGCCTCGCGTCGCGTCATGGAGTGGGGTGGATTCGGATAAACTCTGCAGTTGCTACGCATTTCGTCTAATCTTTCGCGCCGATCGGAACGTGCCAGAGCAAGTAATTCGGTACGGTTCAGTGAATCCGGCCACCACAGGGGAGGGCCCGGGAGACTTGCGCGGGACGTGGCATGTGCCACTTCATTCCCTCTAATCCCCGAGTGACCAGGTATCCACTGTATCCGCACACGTATGGAAGGGTGGGCATCAAAGTGGTTAGCTAATGCGTTGTAATGCGCGTCTGGAATGTCACCTGTCGCGAGGGCTCGACAGGCTGCTTGACTATCTGTGCGTATCAGTATATTACGGGCATGCGGGTTGGGCATGGTAACGGCCTCTACAACGGCCGTGATTTCTGCCAGGCGTTGCGTGCTAATGTTGTAATGGAAGCCCCAGGACAATGGTACTCCTTCGGACGCTATCCCTGTCCGGTAGCCCTCGCAGCTCTGAGAAGGAGATGCGTCCGTGTACAAGATCCACTCTTCTGTGTTTTCGTGGAGATGTTGGGCTCGTGCTTGTCGTCGTCCTGGCTGTCTGTCTGGGTCCATGTGTCGTGGTACAGGTTCGACGGCGATCTGGTCGAGCGTCGCCCATGGGGGCCGGGTTGCTTCGAATGCGGATGGTGGAGGTATATCGTAGCCCAACTCACTAAGCAGGGCGTGTCCTTGTGCAGAGAGCTTGAGGCGGGTAAATTGTGCTTCACGGTGAAGTTGAGCCAGCTCGTCGAGTTTAGGAAGAATCGCCGTATCTTGAACCCTTGCGGACTTGGCGTATTGTGGGGTACCCAATATTGTACGAGAGATTTGACGGAGCATGGTTTCAAGCTTAGATTTTTGCGTCTTAGTAATTTCCATATACGGGTATTGATACATGACGCGGGGTATGGCTAGGGCCAGGGTCATGCGCCTGAGTTGATGTTCTTTGATGCCTCTTAGCTTACGCGTAGTGCGTTTCAAGAGGCGGTGAACTTGTTGTAATTGTTCGGTTGTATGTTGAAGCCATTCCTTGGACTTGCCGTCGTCTTGCAACCAGAAGCCTAGCACCTTTATGTAGGGCTTCCTAGGAATGGGGTCATTCTGTATGGAGAGTGTAATGAGCTGCCGATCTTCCCGAGCCTTTGGAAGTTTCCCGTTCGTGACGACGATGTACTCTGATTTGGCATTGGATAGAGTGAGCCCTCTTTCATGAAGGTACCGAGCTGTGGTGTCAACGGCCGACTGTAGTGTGTGTTGTATTTCTGATGGTGAACCTTTGCAGGTCCAGAGGGTGATGTCGTCCGCATATATTGTAAAATGAAGGTCTGGCACAGCTCTGAGATGGCGCGTCAGACCGTTGAGAGCGAGGGAGAAGAGGGTTGGTGACAGAATCGACCCTTGCGGCACCCCTTGTTGGAGGTACCGTGCGTCTGCTTCTACCTCATTTACCTTCACGGAAACAGTGCGGTCAGTAAGAAAGTTTCGGACATAGTTATATAGCTTCTGTCCCGGTCGGATCTCTCTAAGGCCTTCGAGAACCGCTTCGTGGGCGACGTGGTCAAAAGCACCCTTGATGTCCAGGCCAACTATGGCGCGCAGTTGAGAAGTACTGTATTCAGTGTACACATCCTGCAAAGCAAGCATCGCATCTTGCGTTGACATGTGTTTCCGGAATCCGATTACACGTGGGTCGACCGGATATGTCATGTCCTGTTTCCAGAGTAGTCGTGATAGTGCCATGCGCTCCATAAGTTTTCCTGGACACGACGTCAGTGAAATGGGGCGGAGATTCGCAATTTCGTGTGGGGTCTTATTAGGTTTGGGAATGGGAATTATCGTGGCCATTTTCCATGCTGAGGGTATATTGCCTGTGTCCCAAACTTGGTTGATGGTGTCGAGGAGGTATTGCAGTTGAGTGTCGGGTAAATTTCGTAACATCTTGTTAGTTATCCCGTCCCATCCCGGTGCTGTCTGCCGTTTACAGGCATTGATGGCAATTCTCAGCTCACCCATTGTGAAGGGGCGGTCGAGATCGGAAGGAGTGTGGTCTGCCAATACAGGTAGAGGTTGTGTGCTACGAATGATGGTAGCTGTTGGGAAGAAGTGGTCCGCGATTTGTTCTGCTAAGGTTTTCGAGTTAATTCCTTTCTTTAGTTGTAAAACCTCTAGGTGGTTCTTTCGTTTGGGTTGTCCAAGCAGCGTGCGAAAGAGAGACCACGCTTTGCTCGTGTGTAGGTTGTTACCTGCACTCTCGCAGATATCCAGCCAGTTGTCGGTAGCCAACTTGTCCGCGTACTCTTGAGCTTCTTGCGTGATCTCCTCTATGCGGGCTCTGAGACGTTTGTTTAGTTTGTTGCGTTTCCATCTCCGGATTAGGGCATGCCTTTTGTCCCAGAGCGTTACGAGATGTCCATCAATTTGTGGGTTGTCCTCGTTGCGTTGGACTGTTTTGGTGGTTTGTCTATGTGCTGTGCGGAGGGAGTGATTCCACGCGTCTAGCGTAGACGTTTGGAATTTTGTAGTCACCTTGCGAAAGGCATCCCAGTCTGTGAGTTCCGTGGCAATAGAGTAGTAACCACGCTTGGGACTTCTTTGTCGATTAGGTAAGGGAACGGTAATTTCGAGGATGCAGTGATCACTGCCGAATGTTTCGCCCAGATTACGCCAGTCAGGTGTCTTTCTTGTCCTGCCCCATGCCAAATCGGGATTCGTGTCGCGCTGCACAGAATTTCCCGTTCTGGTCGGTGTGCTGATGTCATTGAGAAGAGAGAGCTGGTGTGTGTGGGCCAAGTCGAGAAGGATCCTCCCGGCCGCAGAGGAGTCTGGGTAACCCCAGTAGGCATGACGGCTATTAAAGTCTCCTGTCCACAGCAAGTCTGACTTTTCAAGCTGCCTAAGGAGGTGGTGCCAAGGGGTTCGTTGAAATTTCGTATTAGGTAACCGATATGTGTTGATGATGTTCATGTCGTACTCTCGGAAAAATCGGCATTTTAAGAAAACGCTTTCTTCATTTTCATTATTAAGGTGGTCGAGGTGTTCCTGCACAGCCGTGTGTCGGTCCGATACCAGCGTTGTTGCCATGATTCGGTATGTGACCTGTTCAGTCCCATGCCTACGTTTTACTGGGATGCTAGGAGCACTGTAGGTTGTATAGCCTGGTAAGGAGATGCACGCTAATGGTTCCTGGAGAACTATCACATCGGGCTTACGCGAGGAATGCGCGATGAAATGTAAGAGGGTGTTACGTTTACGGCGAATTCCCCGACAGTTCCACTGCCAGACAATTATCCCCGCAGTGTGCTGTGACGGAACGCACTGAGAGTTATTCGACGTTGCCATTATTGGTATTGACTTGCTTGTATGGGTGTGCCTCGTCACGTGCTGTACCGCGCCTGCGCGTAGATGCTGCGGTTCGGAGGAGTTCAACCGATTGTACGAGCGCTGCAAGTTGTTTAAGTATCTCTGCTTGCTGTGTTTGCATTTCGACTTGTTGCTTCTGCAGAAGATTAAGTTGTCTTTCTATGGTTTCTAATCTCGCATCCGTCTCGGCTTTATATGCGAGAAAGTATCCCGGAGGTGCTGATTCCTGTAGGCCAGCGCAAGAGGGAGTAGATGTGGTTGAAGGTGTAGTGGTGTTATGTAGTTTGCTAACACTGCGACCCAGAGGAGTGAAGGACGGACTCACCTTTTCTGGGGAGGAGTGCCTGGGTTGCTTCTGCGGGGGTTCTTCGGAATGCGCGGGCGGCTTCTGGGAGAGCAGGGCCCGCACAAAACTTGGGGTTTTCGGCTTGGGTGGTGGCGGGGGTGGCGTCGATCTTTTCGTTGGGTAGCCTGGCAGACTGCCAGATCTGGGTCTGGGCTCCGATTTTGGGTCCGGTGTCGTATCTCGTAGAGCTTCAAAGCGGTTGTGGAGTGGTAGCGAGGGGTAGTTTTGGTCGTTTTTCTTAGGTGGGTTGGTTGCTATGCTCTGGCTTGTTTGGCGGTTTTTGGGCTGACCGGAGTCCTTTGATGTGGTCTTGAGTCGTCTCCTTTCTGCAGCGAGGCGGGTGAGCTTGTCAGCCTGCTGTTTCTTGGGGCACCGTGGGTCGCGAGCACCGTGCGGTCCCTCGCAGTTGAAGCACCTAACTTCACATTCGTGCGCTGTTTGGTCGGGTCGTTGGGCGGGAGGGAACTGTTGTCCACATGTCTCGCACCGAGTGAATTCATGAGCCGTGGGACACACATCGGCGCGGTGTCCAATCGGTGAAACAAATGGTACACTGCACAGCGCGAGGGCGAAAAGGTTGTGTCTTTGTGAGCCACAGGCCCATCTTGACTTCCTTGGGCACCGTGGCACCCTTAACAGTGAGGAGTATAGTCTCTGACTGGCCTAGTCGCCGTGCTGCCAAAATGTGCCGGTCTTCGATGCTGATTATGGACAGGAGCTGATCGTCCGGGATATCCTTAGGGAGGCCATGGACTACGCAGCGTGCGTGCTGTGCTTCGGCTGCCACGTAGGCAGTCACATCGTGTCGTTCTCCGTCGAGTGTCATTGAGCGCAAGCCAGCGAGTTTCTGAGTCGCCGATTCCCTCCCGCTCGTTGCCGCGACGAGGTTCTGCAGCTGTCTGACTTGTATATTGACGTCGCGCACCTCAGACGCCGTGAGACCGGCAGCGACGCCGATGGCGTTCGTGACTTGATACATCGGATACTTTGCAAGGTTGAGTTTTGTGCCCAGCCTCATGATGATGGTCTGAGGGCTAACGTGTCGTCGCACGACATGCACAGGAGTGAAGTTCTTTTCTTCAAGCTGGTCTTGTAACAGCTCCATAGCCGCTTCTTCGTCCATGACGCCGGAACGCCCAGTCGCGTTTGCCCCAGCCGCCGGCGAGGCTCCGGCGGTTAGGGATAGCGAGGCCGCCGTGTCGCAGATCCAAGAAAAAGCTTTCGAAACGGGAGTACACTGCTCCGGCTTACCCTACATGATGTCCATGGGGTGCCGGAACACTGGCCGCATCCGTCAGAAGAGTTGAGCGTCGTCGTATATCCGATAGGTCAGGTATTTTGGGCGAAAATCGCGGAGCCGTGGCGAGGTGCGTCTTGTCGCCTCGGCTGGCCCAGACAAAGGAAACTACACCTTCCACCGTCGAATGTAAATAGGTGTAGCGGGGGCGTCGTGGACTTAAAATGTACACTCGAGAGATAGCACTGTCGGAATGATATTTATTGCGATAGCAATTATATGGACACTCAAAAGCAGATTTCTGCCGTCGGCGTCGCCGTCGCCGTCGCCGTCGCCGTGAGGTTCCGTATGACGTCATTTGGAGATGAAATCGTCGCCGCGCGCCGAACGCTGTATGTGCGAGTGAAAGGGCGCGAGGGGCGCGTCTTTCACGGGGAGTGAACGCACGGCGGAGAACAAACGCGCGTTCTGCGCCATGCTCGCTTAAGGGCTGCAGAAGTAGGCGTCTCTTTTCTCCTTTACAATCACCATATATGTAGAGCAAACGCGCCTTCTTCAGACGCGCGAGAGGCCGTGGGGGAGGGGGAGGGAAGGGAGGCGACGTTTAGCTGCGGCACCAAGTGCCTATTCCTATCAGAGGCTCCAGCAACAGTCAGCAACGCCGCACGCATTTTCAGCTAACGCGGGCAAAACGCCGATGGCGTCGACAACAGTTCTGCGTGTTGTTGCTACCAAAGCCGCTCACCTTACTTCGTATGACATTGCTGTGTTGCTATCGCATTCATTGCTTCGCCCTTAGGGCGAAACTGTGAAATTTTTTTAAACCAAAACTTCATTACGCTACCTCCGGCAGCCGTCGGCGATTCAACAGTTTTCTACTTGAGAGCTAGAGGTCAAACCACAAGACAGCATTAAGGCGTGTTTATAGTCCATCGACACGCGGGCGAGCGTCAACAGACGCCGGGCGCGTCCGGGTACGTAGACGCCGGGAGCGTCGGAGCGCATTTGCGGCGCGTCCGATTACGTTGGCGGCGCCAGTACGTCGAACCATCGGTCGAACTATAGCCGCTGTTGTTCTCGCCAACGTGACATAACGTGTCCGCGCGTTAACGCTACGTCGGACTATATTTAGGCCTTTATGGAGCCCTGAAAGGAGACGTTTGCCACCGTTGCCCGAGTAGATCGAGTTGGGCGAAACCACACCTCGGCCACAGCTCGACAATGGGCCTAGCCAGGGCAGTGAAGCTTTCGTTATCAACCAGGGTTAACTAAAGCTAAATCACAGCAATTTTAGGGGCGAAGCTCCTTATAGCGGCACCCGTTCCGTCCCCGTCGTAGTAGTAGTAGTAGTGTGTAACCAGTCTGAGAAAAATGAGAAAAAAATTCCGAAGTTGTGTCCGTAGCGCGGAATCGAACCAGGGACCCCTCGCTTCCGAGCGCGCGGCGTTAGCCCACTACGCCACGAAGCGGACATGGACAAACGCACCACGATGGCTATAAATACCCAACATTAACGAAAGGCCGCGTTTCTAGCGCGTTTCTAACGCGTTTGTGCTAGCGCGTTACGGCCCGTGTAAGAAGCTGGTGTAAGACGCTGTGGCCTCTCCACCTTACCTTCAACGCGTTTCGAACGCGCTGCCCAAAGCGGTGGCAAGTCAAGTTCAAGTCGAGGAGCGTTTATGAATACGGGGGGCATACTCTCTCAGCAGTCATGTGATGGCGTCGGCAAACGCGGTGCACGTTCCGGCATGTGTAAATGGCTGCGTAAGACGCTGTGGCCGCTCCCCCTTACTAGAGAGTACTGCACGTTTCTAACGCGTTTGGGCTAGCGGGGTCCCCTTAAGCGGGAGATCCGATGAATCCCTCCGGAGCTTCGCCCACTCATCATCATTCACCCCGTGGATATGCTGTGATTTTTTTTATCTCTTACTTCTTCGACCCGCTTTCTACTCGTACTTAAGAGATACATAGCAAGGACAGAGCCCCCCCCCCCCCCCCCCCCCCCCCCCCCCCAAAGGAATGTCCGGTTTGCTACGCTACACTGGGGGTAAGGGAAAGGGAAATTGAACGCTGCAATTTTTGTAATTCTGCTCATAAAAGATTCACAAGGAAAACACGTACCATCGAAATGGCGTCTTTGACTTTTTCGCACAGTTAGCTATTCTACACGGTTCTTTCGAGCACATCAGAGAACATAAACGAGACGCGGACGCCGTTTTCCAACCATGTTGGCACATACTGAACGGATTTCGCTACAACTTTGGGGTTAAAACCTCTCTGACCAGCGAACCTCTGCTACTTGGCTTAAACGTTACAAAATGCCGTACTTGTTACAATAATCGCATTTGGTACAAAATAGCGTCCTTCTTCGAATTGCTGCACCTATACAGGTGCGCCTGTTTGAACACAGTGCCACATTCGATGACGTTGGAACCATGTGGCAGAGGT
Source organism: Dermacentor silvarum (assembly GCF_013339745.2). Taxonomy (NCBI): domain Eukaryota; kingdom Metazoa; phylum Arthropoda; class Arachnida; order Ixodida; family Ixodidae; genus Dermacentor; species Dermacentor silvarum. The sequence goes on along the minus strand of NC_051156.1, from coordinate 194,108,275 downwards.
TCGCTGTTCATGACACCCATGACATAACGGCACAGACACATCAATTGAAATATCTGTGACGACATACGAAAAGCGAGAATATATATTGGCATCAAGTTGAACATGTATGCAACCTCGTGACAATGTGTTTTCGTATTTTGAGCGGCGCAGAATTAACTTATATAGCTTCCCTAGTTATCTCGTTTCTAGACTTCTTGTTGCGCGCACGCAAACCAAGGACAATTATCAATTTTTATGGCTTAACAACCTCGTCTCGAGACATCCGTTTACCGGCATCCGGCCGAGTCTCGTGTGCATTTCCACGCTGACAGCGAAGGCATCCGTGAAGTGACGGCAACAACTATCGACGTCACAGGACTGTTATCTCTGGACCCTTTTCTTGCGAGCCGGTTGGACCCACGAAAACTCGTGTCCGCGATAAAGGAAGAACGCGTGGACTCCACAAGGTGGTAGAAAAGGCAGGCGTGCTCCTTTATCCCCCGTCACAGACTCAACAAACGGCTGCCAGACTACTTGGCTGATTCCAGTCACCGTATATAGAAAGGTGAGAAAGGTGTTCCCTATTTCGCGGTGTTGCGGGGTTCGCGCGCTTTTGGCACCGTCTTTGCGCGAGAGTTCGCGCTTTGTAGAGGAAACGAAGCTGTGAAACACCGGTGTCAGTTGTGCCGAAAGTAAAACTCGAGTCTCGATTCTGAATAGAGCTGATGGCGGCGTTGTTAAAATCCCAGGTCTTAGACATAGATTTACAAAGCACGCAATTTCTGTGCCTGCAATGCTTCTAAAAACTTAAGTGCTTCCCCACCCACCGAATAATCTTGCACTGTTTAGAAAACCAGGAAGAAGCCGCGTCTAATTGCGCCTAACAACTCGAATATATTTGGGGATAGCGTCCTCGTCAGACACGCTCGTTCACGCCTTACATTAAAGAAAATGTATGAGCAGTATCTGCATTATCTGAAGACTTCCTGTGGACCGTTAAACTCTTTGTGGGCTAATGTTTGGGACTACATAAAAATTATATTTTGTACGACGAAAAAATATGTACAACCCACGCACTGTTGGAATGGATGCTAATTACGCTAAACATTTTTGCAAGTATAGCTGTAGCTAACCAGTATGTTTGGGGTTCTTGAAAGCGTCACCAGCTGGGCCAACATATTGTTTATGGCGAACGATTGCATGTGTGATGCATGGCATGTGTGCGATGGCAGCTCTAGCAAGGTGACGATGAAGGTATGACGACCGATTTATTGCACTCTGGTGGTGAAAAATTATTCTCTTCTGTTACGACTTTACCAATCAAATTACCAACTGACCGGTCTAGACAGCGCCATATAAACAAAATGTTTAATGTTAAGATCAGCCTGCACATTATTCGCCAATCTTATGTTGGTCTTGAGGCTCAATACATAGATTCTCAAGACGTACTGAAATAGCCCCTGAAAAGCAGTGACGTTGACGTCGTCACTTGAGCAATGGACTTAAAAATATCCAGCCCCTCTCGTTTTAGAGAGAAAGAGAGAGGTAGAGAGGGTGAGGGTGATGCTGACTTTAATGATAGGCCAGAGATTGTAACGCGACGGATCGCCTGACATGCTACTTAATATGCGGTGTGAGATAATAAGGGTATTGATCGACGGAAGTCTGCAAACTGTGTCATCATGTATCGGCGCATCACTAATTGTACACATCGCACCGCGCCCCTTCACGGACCAAACCGGACTATTGGTATTTGATTTCTGGCCCCTTAGTTCCTCGCCTAAGGTATTCCTAAAGTTGGGACAGAAAATAAGAAAAGAGTTTTTAACTCCTTCAAACAGCTGCGTAAGTGGAGAGGCCGAACAGCACTGTCGTGTTACGCGAGCACATCTGATAAATAAAAGTAAGAAAATGAAATAAATAAGAGTGGTGCAAGGGGGGGGGGGGGGGGATTTTTGCTTAGTTTTTCACGTAGCGTCGAGTGGTATTATAATTAAGCATTTCCTGCTATAAAGACCTTCAGGAGCTAGGATCAGGCTTAAGCAGAGGCGAAATGGTGAGCTTAGCAGGTAAACGGAACGTATTCGTAGGCTACCATAAGATTTCTCACGCAGTTCGAGCAAGGCCCCACAAATGATTCATGTTGTTTCCAATTATGCGTCAGCATCACTGTGACCATATAACAATCGAGCCATATAGTCTAGTCAGTTATTTTCGTCAAAGCACTCTGATACAGCATAGTCATGCAATAGTACAGGAAGATACGAGTGTCGACAGCTGCGGACGTCATACAATTTAGTGTTGCTGCTTCTCTCTCTCTCTCTCTCTATCTCTCTCTCTGTCTTTTCATTTCTTCAGCTCCTGCGACAAAAGCCACACAGACGACGATGGCAATGGGGCACCCGACGTTCTTGTTCGCCGTGTTCGTCGCGACAGTCACCGCGTCCATGACGTCAGCGGCACTGTTCGCCAGTCCAGGCGGACCACCCGCCAATCCACCGCCACCGGGTGTCGGAGGCAGCCCCGGCGCGTTCGGAGGATTCGGCGGTGGTGCCCCACCGGGTGGCGCACCTCCCGGTGGAGCTGGCGGTGCACCTGCCGGCGGTCTACCCTCCGATCCCAGCTGCCCGCCAACCGACGGCATGGTTCCTCTCTACGTACCAGATCCGGACGACTGCACCAAGTACACCGTCTGCAGCGCAGGCTTCGGCATGAAATTGGATTGTGCGCCGGGACTGCACTTCAACAAAGTCACCAACCACTGCGACTTCCCGCCTCTCGCCGGTTGTGAAGTCAGCGCGTGATCGGACTCGCGATGATGACGCGTACCTACGGAACCTGTACACGACGACGTGTCAGTGCCGTAGACCTTCTTGAGCATTGATGATAGCTTTAGCTTGTCCGTGTACGTGTTACCGTTCACGCGATACAGAATAATGAATGCGTATATGGCAGTGCCGGAGTCGCCACCTTGCGACGTTGAGTCTAAGCAGAGTGCATTAAGTTGTAACTGCTCAATGATTGGCAATGCACAACACAGCTGCTACAGCCCAAAGGCGTTGGCAGCATCCTAATCACCGAATGTACAAATGCTCTCTTCTTTTCCTGTGAGTAGAACAATGACTCAACGTTTAATTATGACGCTTTACGATTACAAAAACTGCCACAAGATATCGCTACCCGCTGTGCTGCCGCCGCCCATGTTTCTATTATGGTATTACTTAAACTGCACAATCTTTATGACAGAATAAAGCTATACGCACTTTTCTGATGCGAAAAGCGTGGAAGGCCGTGTACTCCAAAATGCGTGATTCAGGAAATGCGCTTCGCAGTAAGTCTTTCAATTTTTGTCGTCTTTCCAGCGTTAAGTTGCTACCAACATTTATTCCATGTTGTCGGCCTTTATCATAACATAACATTCGAACTTTCGAGCAATGAATTTAAGCTTGATGGTGTTATTGGGGCTTCCTGAACTGCATTTTTATTGTGTAAATAGCAATTCATCGGAAATAAACAGTTCGAGCTTGTTCATTGGATAGTTACTGTTAGACTTATGTTGTTTAGTTTCGTTTTTCTTTGTCCTTCTCTATTCCCTCCTCCTGAAAGAGTAGCCAGGCGTTGTGCCCCTCTCGGTGGCAGTTGTCAGCTTGCTCGCTCCCTATTTTCTTCATGTGTGTCCTTGTGTGTATGTATGTGTACAAACCAAATAATAATAATTGATGCCCGGGAAACGTGTAATAATAATAATTGATGCCTCGACTGCGCTCAGAATTGAATGAGAGTAATGCCACGTTATTTCATACTATGCGGATGATTATTCCTATAGTAAGCGTAAGAATTTGTGACGTGTGTTGTGTTCGGATGACGCCTTTGCGAATTCGCCTATACACCGCGACCACGTGATCATGCAATTTCACGAGGCCGTTAACCTTTTCTCGCAGATCCGCTATTGTAGCAAGTGGTTGACAACGAGTCTTGTCTGCCGAATTTAGCCCATAAAAAATTTATTTCATGTACAAAAAAAATATAAATAAAAGAAACACATTATCGATATGCTGTCAACTCTTCATTCTCGCAATGAATTTCGCGCTCGTCCTAAGCGTCCCGGTGGCACAATAGGGTCTGTTTTCTTCCTATTCCTCTGCATACCTCACCACTAAACCTACTGCCGAGCTTGGTTGACAACAGCCACCTCACGCCACGACCAAAAGTGGCTCGTGGTTTTCATCGGCGACGAGCTGAAGAATGCTGCAAGCAATAGCTGGAATGAGGGATTCGACGTCTCACAATCCTTTCGTACCAACAGAGTGCTATTTCAATCTCGCCCCCCCCCCCCCCCCCATTCCTCTCTTCTGACTGTTTCTTAATGATTTTGGGAATGTACAATGTTCCCTTTCTAACAAAATTAGCAAAACAAGCCATGTGGATTATTTACTGTTGAAGGCTATTTTTCAAGTGATGGCAACGTTAGCATACTTCGCCAACTAACAACAGGCGTGCTATCATACGCGACCATACTGTTAGAGATATTGGTTCTTAAATGGTGTGGTCAGAAGAACGTCACGGAACATACCGTCACGACAAAAAAGGCGAAAGCTTGCACTATAGGCCGCGCAAAGCTCAAGACACAGTGAAGCTGGCCTAGTGCAAGCGTTCGCCTCCCCGAACTCGGGGTCCTGTCGCCGCTGACTCTTGTTCTCAAGTTACACTGGCTACATACATGGGGATCTTCTCGTCACTGCGGTTGTCTCTCTCGCATAGCGGTAAGCCTTGCTTCGCGAATCGCGGCTTCTTCTTCTGGAGTGCGTACCGTCTTCGGGCGTCACATGGCTACATCTAATCGAGCGTCACCCCGCGCACCGGCTTACTTAGCATGTTGGCGCATGCGCAACACCACCATCACGAGATCTTTCCTGGTCTCGCAAGACGAACTCACGGCAAGTTCTGCACGGTCGTACTTCGTCAAGCTCTGTAGAATCCGCGCACCGGCATCCGCTCCATGCATGCAGTATAGCTCACTGCGCGTTGCATAGCGCAGCTTAGAGCACTGCACGGGCCGATTTTTCCAGCCCGGGCCCGGCCCGGGCCCGTTTTTAGGTTTGGCTACCCGCCTGAGCCCGACCAAGAGTTTTATGTCGAGACCCGGGCCCGGCCCGGCCCGCCACCCCTTTACCTTAGGCCCGAACCTGGCCCAATCGAGACCGGAAAAGATCACGGAGCGGCATTAAAATAATAATAATAATAAAGAAGGGAATGAAAGAAATTTATTCTTAGGGCGTAAATACATGTCATATGCAATTACGAACACCATTTGAGCGGTCTGAACGCAAGTACCAGCGCGCGAAGTAGTACGAATGACCCTGCCGAGCAGTATCGCCGGCAGTTTCCAAAGGCGCGACCTTGATGCGGCCCAATCCACTTCTATCGCAGCGCCGCCACAGTATTTTTCCACGTCAGGCGCCTCACTGCAAAACATGCTCCGCCCTAGCCGCTCGTCCCACTCAACCGTTTTCTACTACACTATAGCTGAAGCACAGCCACGACCGGTCGTGAGCGCAGCGCATGGATGGAATAAATGGAGAAAGAATGCTTCTCGTTCCTCCATGGTGCAGCGTAATGCGCTGCTGCTAGGCGGCCGGTTGAGAACATGCGTGCAATCATAGATGGACGCAGTGCCATATTTCAGCCGCGTGACGAATTATCTTATCTTACCAGTCATCGTTTTAACAATTCGCCTTTGAATAATCAGCAAGTCGCGAACGCGCTTGCACCACGCTGAAAGCATTAATTACACTGATTTAAGTAAGGAATACAATGGCATCCTTTGGTTTGAGGCGACTTCGGTCTTTTTGGACTTTTACATTCTGTTCCAATAGCGCGAAATACGACGGAAGAAGAAAACGGAAGTACACAGGAGTAGCACTGCTAGCTTCCAGCTGCGCCGGGGCAACAGTTTTTTCAGAGTCGAGAAGCGCGAGGATAACTCGCTGCACGTTGCATGCACACCACCAGAAAGTCCGAGCTCGGCCAAGGGCCCGCGTCAAAATACCCGAGCCCGACCCGGGCCCGGGTCAAAAAGCACATGCCATGCCCGAGCCCAGCCCGAGCCCGTGACAAAACTGCCCTACACGGCCCGGCCCGGCCCACGGACCGGGCCGGGCCCGGACTTTTGGGTCAGCCCGAGCCCGTGCAAGAAAGTTTCTTTTATTTTATTTCTTTCTTCATTGCTGATGATGATAGTTTCTTGATACCAACCACAAATTATGGCTGTCTTAAACAGCTCCGCTGTTAATTGTCCTAAATAGAACCAACTCATCTGTCATTTGTTCACCCTTGTTTGTGCTTACTTATTGTTGCGTGTCACATCACTCACGTGCAAAGGTGCGAAAGCATGACGTATAAGTGACGCCAAAGGTGAATCGAAGGAGAAAACAGCAAATGCGCCGATTGTATGCATCTTTCGTACGTATTGTTTGAACAAAGCAAATGCAGCTGGCCCTTCAGTTGCTGCTTCATGGTTGATACATATACACTATTCAACGTGTTTATAAACAGTGTAACGCACTATCATTTATTTATTTATTTTGTAAAGGCGTTTATTGCACGCAAGCGTTAGGGCTGACCGTCCGATCAGTTCAGGGAACCGCGAGCGCGAGCGGCGTAGTCCGAGCGATGCGCTGGAGAGACTGACCCACTAGACAGCGCTGGTAAAGATGCCCCACTGCATCGTCCCTCTTCTTCCCTACAATTACCCCGGGGACGAAAGAGGGAGCCGTCCGGCGACCTAACAGTTCGTCACTATTAGGGGATCATAATACGGCTTGAGGCGCTCGACGTTGACAATGTCATGTCCGCGACGGCGCATGTCGGAAGATGGTTCAACGGGCTCAATCACATAGTTGACGGGTGATGCACGCTCGACGATGCGGTAGGGACCTTCATACTTAGACATTAACTTGGAAGACAGACCAGGTGCCACGGAAGGAACTGAGAGCCACACAAGCGCTCCAGGAAGAAAGGTGGGCGCAGAGGTGGTGTCCCCGCGAGTGTTCTTCTGGCGCTCTTGGTCATTGGAGGTAAAAGCCCGGGCGAGGTCGCGGCACTCTTCGGCATGTCTCACCGTATCAGAAATGGGCGCACATTCAGATGCGTCGGGTCGGTATGGTAGCATTGTGTCGATGGTGTGCGATGGGTGCCGGCCATACAATAAGAAATATGGCGAAAAACCAGTAGTGCTCTGCGTAGCGGTTTTGTACGCGTAGGTGACGAAGGGCAGAATGGCGTCCCAGTTTGTGTGGTCGGAGGAGACGTACATTGAGAGCATGTCGCCGAGCGTATGGTTGAACCGTTCCGTGAGTCCATTGGTTTGAGGATGGTACGCTGTTGTTGTGCGATGAACAACGTGGCACTCTTTGAGAATAGCTTCAACTACTTCGGAGAGGAAGACACGTCCGCGGTCACTGAGCAGCTCCTGGGGTGGCCCATGACGTAGGATGAATCGACGAAGCAGGAAGGAGGCAACGTCACGAGCTGTAGCTGCCGGAAGCGCCGCAGTTTCAGCGTATCGCGTAAGGTGGTCAACCGCCACAATGGCCCAGCGGTTTCCAGCCGATGCCATGAGAAGGGGCCCGTACAAATCTATACCGACGCGCCCAAAGGGCCGGGTGGGGCAAGGTAAAGGTTGCAGCCCAGCTGGAGAGAGGCGAGGTGAAGATTTCCGGCGCTGGCAATCGGGACAAGAGCGTACGAACTTTTGAACGTAGCTGTACATCCCTCGCCAGTAGTACCGCTGTTGAAGGCGCTGGTAAGTCTTGAAAACGCCAGAGTGGGCACACTGGGGATCGGCGTGGAAAGCTGCGCATATTTCGGGACGCAGGCTGCGAGGCACTACTAACAACCACTGGCGGCCGTCGGAGCTGTAATTGCGCCGGTGAAGCAGGTCGTCGCGAATGGCGAAATGGTGAGCTTGACGGCGCAACGCGCGGTTAGGTGACCTGGTCGATGGATCAGAGAGCCAGCCTATAATCGACGCAATCCAGGGGTCCTTGCGCTGCTCGGAAGCGATGGTGCGAAGGTCGATGGAAGACACAGTCAACTGAGATATATTGTTGTCAGCCAAGGGAGAGCGCGAGAGGGCATCGGCGTCCGAGTGTTGTCGTCCGCCGCGGTAGAGTACGCGGATGTCGTAGTCTTGCAGGCGAAGCGCCCAACGTGCAAGACGACCGGACGGATCTTTCAATGACGCCAGCCAACATAGTGCGTGGTGGTCCGTGATGACATCAAATGGGCGGCCATACAAATATGGCCGGAACTTAGTAAGAGCCCAGATGATCGCGAGACATTCTTTTTCCGTCACGGTGTAATTGTTCTCGGCTTTCGTAAGCGTTCGGCTGGCATAAGCGACGACATACACAGGGAACCCTTGCTTGCGTTGCGCGAGGACAACGCCAAGGCCAACACCGCTGGCATCTGTGTGGACCTCTGTAGGGGCCGTCGGGTCGTAGTGGCGCAAAATTGAGGGGGGGGGGGGGCGGGGAAGTCAGCAAACGACGAAGACTCATGAACGCCTCGTCACACTCTGATGACCACGAGGTGAGGAGCCCGTTGCTCCCTAGGAGCTTCGTCAGGGGCGATATGATGGCGGCGAAATTCCGAATGAAGCGTCTGAAGTATGAGCATAGACAGATAAAACTGCGCAATTCTTTAATGAACGTTGGCTTGGGGAATTCGGCAACGGCGCGAAGTTTGTCGGGGTCGGGGAGAATTCCGTCCTTGGATACGACATATCCAAGGATCGTGAGTTGCCGTGCAGCAAATCGGCACTTCTTTATGTTTAATTGTAGGCCGGCGTTCGATAAACACGTCAAGACGCTTAATTCTGCAGCCCTTCAGGGAGCACGGCGCAGAACGCGCGTTTGCTCTCCGACATGCGTTCGCTCCCCGTGAAAGCGCACGTCCCTCGCGCCCTTTCACTCGCACATACAGCGTCCGGAGCGCGGCGACGATTTCATCGCCGTTGACGTCATACGGAACCTCATGGCGACGGCGACGACGACGCCGAAGGCAGAAATACGCTTTGGAGTGTCCATATAATTGCTATCGCAATAAAACACATTGTATATACTGTACACCGCGTTGTCACGCGTTTACAAGCCCGAGTGGTGCAATGTCAACGGTGATTTTACGGTGTAACGATTCCCAGTGCTTCGCCCCACTCATCATGATTCACTTCGTGGATATGCGGCGATATTTTAAAATAAAATTTCTACTAGCAACTGACGGTACCTGTTTCTCTAATGCCTGCTGCTGCGGCATCGCGATGAAAGGCATGCACGCGGTGCTCAACTGCATTTCATTGTATGTTAACTTTTTGCAAAATACTAAGACTCAATGAAGTTTGGAAAACAAATTACGTAGGTATAACCAGAAAAGTTGTCGCAGTTTCACCTGAAAGGTGAAGCATCAATTGCGATAGCAAATTTGTAGAGAGCTATACGGAGTAATGATAGTAGCTTTATCAGCTGTATAAGCTTGGACATGCAGCAGCACCGGCAACACGCAGAACTGTTGTCGACGCCGTCGTCGTTTTGCCCGCGTTCGCACAAAATGCGTGCGGCGTTGGTGACTGTTGCCGGAGCCTCTGATACAAATAGGCACTTGGTGCCGCAGCTAAACGTCGCCTCCCTTCCCTCCCCCTTCCCCCCACGGTCTTTCGCGCGTCGGAAGAAGGCGCGTTTGCTCTACATATATGGTGATTGTAAAGAAGGAAAGAGACGCCTACTTCTGCAGCCCTTAAGGGAGCACGGCGCAGAACGCGCGTTTGTTCTCCGCCGTGAGTTCACTCCTCGTGAAAGCGCGCGTCCCTCGCGCCCTTTCACTCTCACATACAGCGTTCGGCGGCGCGCGGCGGCGTTTTCATCTCCATTGACGTCATACGGAACCTCATGGCGACGGCGACGGCGACAGATGGAGCAGTCCGCACTGCTCCCGGCTGCTCTCGGCGCAGCGAAACTGCTCTTGTTCTACCACTGGATGACGGCTCTCCCACTCCTGTTCGACCACTGAAACACGTCGTCTCTGGAACGAGCACTTTCAGCGTGCTTTTCAGTGCTCCTGTTCTCCCAATGGAATTCTCCAAAAGAGAGACAGAGAGAGAGAGAGAGAGAGAGAAAGAAATCAATATAAACTTTCTAGGCGAGGTGGGATTTGGACACGGGTACTCAGGGTCCGAAGGCGACCGTCATACACTCGATTGTGGCACTGGGTGTATGTGCCGCTCTTCAGTGAAACGTCCTTGACGTCATTTTGGGTCACTGTAAGTATCTCAACAACCGCATCGCATCTACACGGAGACATTCACGCAATGCCATTTCTCTCGCAAATTAGGGTCGACGTCGACGCTTTTTTTTATGCCCTCAAAAAGCGCGTCCTTGCCAAATATGACTTTTAACATCGCGTTTTTACCTTCAAAGGACTTTGCCTGGGAGATATTGAGCTAAAAGGCTTTCTGTGCTGCCGAAGTGGTTTACGAAGCCATTTTCTGATTTTCTCGTTAACATGAAAACGATGAATTATTTGTCGGAAACCTCGAAGATTACCAGAGTGACTACAGTGGTTATGAGCGATAAGACGTGGGCTTGAACGTGTATTCATCGGCTCGAATGGCAGTGCAGATACTGATTCCGTAGTGGTAAAACCCGTGGCGCCGCAGGCGTAGCAGTCTGGTGTTCAAACCATAGAGAAAGAAAAAAAAGTTAATGTTCAAACCATGTTCGCATGCATCTCTGATGCCGACGTCAGCTATACTCGGCGACAGCTTTTTATTGCGATAGCAATTATATGGACACTCAAAAGCAGATTTCTGCCGTCGGCGTCGCCGTCGCCGTCGCCGTCGCCGTGAGGTTCCGTATGACGTCATTTGGAGATGAAATCGTCGCCGCGCGCCGAACGCTGTATGTGCGAGTGAAAGGGCGCGAGGGGCGCGTCTTTCACGGGGAGTGAACGCACGGCGGAGAACAAACGCGCGTTCTGCGCCGTGCTCGCTTAAGGGCTGCAGAAGTAGGCGTCTCTTTTCTCCTTTACAATCACCATATATGTAGAGCAAACGCGCCTTCTTCGGACGCGCGAGAGGCCGTGGGGGAGGGGGAGGGAAGGGAGGCGACGTTTAGCTGCGGCACCAAGTGCCTATTATTGCGATAGCAATTATATGGACACTCAAAAGCAGATTTCTGCCGTCGGCGTCGCCGTCGCCGTCGCCGTCGCCGTCGCCGTGAGGTTCCGTATGACGTCATTTGGAGATGAAATCGTCGCCGCGCGCCGAACGCTGTATGTGCGAGTGAAAGGGCGCGAGGGGCGCGTCTTTCACGGGGAGTGAACGCACGGCGGAGAACAAACGCGCGTTCTGCGCCGTGCTCGCTTAAGGGCTGCAGAAGTAGGCGTCTCTTTTCTCCTTTACAATCACCATATATGTAGAGCAAACGCGCCTTCTTCGGACGCGCGAGAGGCCGTGGGGGAGGGGGAGGGAAGGGAGGCGACGTTTAGCTGCGGCACCAAGTGCCTATTTATATCAGAGGCTCCAGCAACAGTCACCAACGCCGCACGCATTTTGAGCTAACGCGGGCAAAACGCCGATGGCGTCGACAACAGTTCTGCGTGTTGTTGCTACCAAAGCCGCTCACCTTACTTCGTATGACATTGCTGTGTTGCTATCGCATTCATTGCTTAGCCCTTAGGGCGAAACTGTGACATTTTCTTGACATTGGAGCGAAGGCTACGAAGGCGGGGCCTCCACACATTTGTGTTTTTGTGTTACTACGCATGTAGTCCGGCAGTTTGCAGCCGATTTCAGCTCCAATTTCGGTTTTCGCTTGCTCGCAGGGCTAGTGTGTTTAGCAAAACGCATTCGTCGACAGCTCGGGCTGACGGCGCCTTACTCCAGCATAGACATTGCAGATAACCTGCTTGGTTTGTTTGGAGACCCACTTCTTGTCACATTTACAGCATAGCCTCCTCGGAGAACGAAAAGGAGAGTTTGCGGCCACACACGGTACCGCCGGCACCGGGGACGCCATGTTTACTGCGAGAGCCACCAGCAGGCGGTGCCGAAAACGTGGTGCCGTCCAAGAAATAAAAAAGAAAAAAAAATTAAGGCACACGCTAACTTTTTTTTCATGAACAGCTGCCCATACTTGTTGTATATTTATAATTAAGAAAGTTTTAGTTATTCGGGCCAAGTAACTCTTAGAATCAGAAAATAAAACAGGTACTATTTCGTGGCGCGCGCGCATGCATGCGGTTCGGCTCTGTAGCTTCCACAGTGCTGTCCAGAAAAGCTGTCGCCGAGTATACAGTCGAGCACCACTGTAACGAATGCCTCTGAAACGGAATGACCTGTAGAACGTAGGAATAACTCGGTCCCGCTTCATGTGTAAGCTGCGCGTTGCACGACCTTTACAACGAAGTGACCTGTATAACGAAGGATTTTGGGAGGCCCCATGCACTTCGTTTTATAAAGGCGTTCAACTGGCACGTGTACGTCACGTCCAACGTAGTACGAGCTAGAGCCCTTGAGCGCGCGCTAGCTTCCATTTGTCCACTGTAGAGTCAATGACCTTCTTCCTTGCGCGTCACAAGCGCGAGCGTGTCAATTTGCCCCATTATCGCCTCGTGGCACCTAACGCTTTGGGACGCTGTGTTAAACTGAAACCCCGCCTTCGGGATCGGCCCTCATTCCCCCGTCCTTTCCTCGTAGCAGAACGCGACGAAAACGCGGCGAGAGAGCTCTAGAATATCGGCCCCAAAAGTGTGGGGCCCTAAAGAGCTTTGCGGGAGTAAGCGTTGGGGCATGCAGGAGTGAAGAGGTTTAGAATGGGGCTTTGCGTTTGCGAATAGCGTCTTGAGCTAGCAGCGCCACTTCGGTATCAAAGAAAAGCTATTATAAATATTAAAATAAACAATACCATTTTATGATTAGAAGAGCAATTTCTACGTTCGTATTCTTGCGTTTAATTACAATTTAGAGGTTATTGTATTAGCAGCAAGCGATTAGTTGCGCCTAATTTTGAGTGAACAACTTCACGTGCCTTCACCAGCCGTGGCCTAGTGGTAGAGCACCCGCCTCGGCAGCGGGATGTTGTGGGTTCGATTCCCACCACCACCGGCCGCCGGACACCCACTCGTTTAAATGGGCACAACCTGGCGTTCAGCTTTCTTCAGGGGTGATACGACTGGGAAAGGAGCCAGCGCCCTAAATTCCCGTCAAAGCCCTCATGAGCACATTAAAAACACACACACACACACATATCGGCCCACAACTGCAAGTGCGCTTCTCCGAACGCCTAATTTGTCCTAACCACGATAACGGACCTCAGGTTAGAATCGTAATACGGGCTGCTGACACCTTTCCTGCTGTCTGTCCTCCCACGCTCGTACTATCCAAGCTTTGAAAACACGCGTCGATCAGTCGTAAATGTGATCCTAGCTGGAACGGCGGCCACCCTGGTTTTGGCAAGTCGACTGACTGTGCGGAAATGCCCGCTCAAGGAATTTCGCGCATTGTCTACTCCTTCGTTATATCCGACGCGTGTCCCTACATGTTGCGCCACGTTTGGTGGCGTGTTCCGACGGCCTAGCCAGGCTGCGTTGCCGCCATTCCTCATGGCAAATTCGATTGGTTCCTTTACTGCGCTCCAACTCGATACGTAGCGGTGTCTACGGGAGCACTCTCGAGAGGGGAGCCTCCCGAAAACCTGCCCCCGCCGAATGTTCCGCCGCTATTCGCGAGAAGCAATCGGAAGAGTCACGTGGTTAGGATTCTGCCGAATGGGTCATGTGCTCCCAGCTCGAGATCAGCGCTCTGAGCTGGAGCACGGCGCCCCGATTGCTGCGGGCGTTTGTGTTCCGAGCGCTCGATACCTAACCGGCCGAATGTAAGCCACGCCGCGTGTGAGCGCTCTGCAGAGCGCTCGAAAGTGAAGACTCGAATGTGCCATACGCAATAGCTCGTCTGGCTTTGCGTTTTCCCCGATGCCCTGGTCACAGGACCGCTTCGCGGCTCGCGTTGCCGGCTGCTGTTTGATTGACATATGATACCAACCACGTGGTCGCACAGGTTTACCGTTGAGGGAACCACCTAGCTTTGCTGTAAAATACGAATAACAGAAACTGAGATGCTGAATCGCCACTAAATTTTTCAAGGAAGTCTTATATGTCGTTGCCCCTCGTTGCGAGGCACGGAACAAATCAATGATGACAAGTGGCTCTCCGCTATCAAGAGCCCCGATGCCGGGGCGCAACTATGGGCTGTCCAGAGGGCCCACGATGCGGCGGTTGGGCATGGCCTGACTGTCCCAACGTGGGAGCGGCCCGCTGCGCGCTGAGTCGCGTGCCTCAGGAAGTTTTCCATCCATCCATCCATCCATCCATCCATCCATCCGTCCGTCCGTCCGTCCGTCCGTCCGTCCGTCCGTCCGTCCATCCGTCCATCCATCCATCCATCCATCCATCCATCCATCCATCCATCCATCCATCCATCCATCCATCCATCCATCCATCCATCCATCCATCCATCCGAGATAAAGACTTCCAGCAGAAGCTTCTCTCGGAAAACCCCTCGTTTTCAAAAGCAGTAGAAATGTGCCGCGCACAGGAACAAGCAAAAGAACAACTTCGAGAAATCAGAGCCAGAACAGCCAACGCGACAGTCGCCGCAACCAAAGCGAGTGCAACCCCTTGCTCCAAGTGTGGGCTTGAAAGGCATCAAAATGGGAAATGCGCGGCTCAGGGCAAACGCTGCAACAACTGCGGCAGAAGCAATCATTTCGCTCGAATGTGCCGTCAGACACAACAAAGATCAAGGTCGACTAGGGAGCCAACGCCTTTTAGGGTGGTGACAACACCAACATTTTGACCCCTATTTACCGCCAAATTTGGTGGGTAGCCATTTTGGGCCCCAATCTTTCTGCCTTTTTTTTGTCACGCTCTGATGTACTCATGTTGGCACGCGATCTATTAAATTTGTTTCAATTTAGTTTTACGCCAATGCGCACAAGAAACCTGCATACATCTTTAATATACTAGTTGTCTTTTCCTTTTATTTTAACACATCAAACTTACTTTTCTATTGCACGTCGTGCGACACATAAAAAGCAACAAGTTATAAGGCCCGTTTGCGTGCTCGTGGTAGGATTATCTAGAGAGCCTACATGCAAGCGCCGGCGCTTGCATGTAGGCTCCCTAGGATTATCTCATGCCAAGAATGTGAGCTGCATTAAGCATTGTCGTTGCCTTCTAGTTGTACATAATGTATAAAGGGTGCTTTTCAAAGTGTGCTGTAATAAAGACTGTCCTTAATAGTCTGTTTAACTAAAACGTAGACGTGCCGTGCACGACGCTCAGACGCGCCATTTGTCTCTGGCTGCTGAGGCCAAAGTTTATTAAAAGAAGTTAATTAATTTCACGTCACCAAGGGTTGCGGGAAATGTGGTAATCGGCTGGTCTTTCGCCATTTTGTGCCCCAGATTTAACCCACCAATTTAGCTGGCGGCGGCAAGTACCCTTACAAAGGCTGTCACCACCCTAAAACGGCGTTGTATGTAGGCTACCTAAGGTCAACGGCACGCGAAGTCAAGCAGGTTGTTTTAGGAACTGAAGAAGGGTACACCTGCACGTGCTATAAGTGTATGCTATCGCCAGCGAGGACATTTGGTCGGCGTGAATTGTTATCACAGGCGCAGCGGTTGATTGCAAAATCAACACCAACTGCTGCATGATGCCTGACATGACGCTCCGAAAACTACACAGCCGGCACAGCCGTGCTCGACAACATTGCGCACCTTTTATTTATTTTTTTTTTTGCCACAAGCAAGCATCTTCGCTGAAAATCACCTTACCTACATCTTGCAGTCTAGCGCGATTATAAGGTCACCGCGCGAGTGTCGACCAAGACCAAGAACAGCGCCACGGCCCAGAATCCTTCGAGGAGAGGGAAGTATTAGGCCAGCTTTCCTCACTCTTTTAGGGGCGAAGCACCTTAGGGCCGAGCCTTATCCCTTGTAGTCCATTGTGCGTCCGTAGCTCTGGTTTGCATGGAGCCCGCTAGGGGCGCTGCGGTGCAGAAGGGCTATATAAGCGCTGTATATACTGTATACATGTACAGTATATATATATATATATATATATATATATATATATATATATATGTGTGTGTGTGTGTGTGTGTGTGTGTGTGTGTGTGTGTGTGTGTGTGTGTGTGTGTGTGTGTGTGTACGCGAAGCTCCGGATTCTGGAAACCAGCTTTCGGCGTCGCCGTGCTGCTGCACTGATTACAATGCACTCTTAATGAAGCGAAAACGAAGTCCGCACATGAATACCATATACGACCAATAAAACATCATTCTATATACTGTACACATGTGTTGTCACTCATTTGCATGTTCGAGTGGGCAATGTACGAGGGATTCACGGTCCACTCATCATTCACTTCGTGGATATGCGGTCTTTTTGCTCTTCAGAATTCAGAATCAGAATTTTATTATTATTAAAGGTTGGGACATATTACAAGTATTTAGTATACAGAAGGAGAGGTCCCATAGTCAAAGACTGTATCGGGACCTCCTCGAGTTTACGCTTGATCGCAACGAATGGAAAACTTAAAATAGAGCGATAGGGTGGCGAGTTCATCGTGGGGCTTATTGCTGTAGCATGAAACAGGTAACGAGGGAGAGAAAAATGCAAAATCTTGATTTTTCAATGTTCCGAAACGTGCCGCTAGGCCCCTGGGACGCTAGGCCGGTCGACGCTCGCGCGATAACCTTGAAATTACGCTAGACTGTGCAAGGATCAGAGTTGTCCAGCGGAATTTTTTATCGTACCCCAGCCCGTGCCAATCACAGTCAATGGCAATATTGCAGAACGGTTGGGACTGACATCCCGCGTACGCACAGTCAACGCGCTTCCAAGCCAGGACCCAAGCGCCGGTTTTGGTGATGTATTCCAAGACCACGGAGAACTGAAAGGTGTTACGTACCACATTGAGCTGAAGCGAGGCGCATGAGTCAGCGTCAAGCTAGCACGAAGGGCCGTGGTTGCTCTTCAAGAACGCTGGGAACAGGAATTCGAAAAGATGGAGCGCGACCTCGTTATTGAAGAGGTAACTGAACCTACTGCCTGGTCAAGCCACATGGTCGTAGTGGTTAGAAACCACAAAGTACGCATTTGTTTAGATCCTTCGGATTTGAAAAACGCCTTACTGAGGGAGCACTATCATATGCGAACATTAGCAGATGTAGTTCCGCGCCTGCATAGGGCAAAGTGCTTTTCAACGTTAGATGCATCGTCAGGTTTTTTTGGCAAATTAGGCTAGACGAAGAAAATTTATTAATATGCGCTATGAGCAATCCCTACGGCCGCTACAAATTCCTGCGCATGCCCTTTGGGATTGCCTCGTCCCCAGAAGTTTTTCAACGGGCAATGCACCACGTAGTAGAAGGCTTGAGTGGCGTCGTCGTTGTAATGGATGACATTCTAGTCGATAAGTCGATAAGACCATGACAATAATCTTGCAGCTTTAGTTGTATGCTGCAGCGAGCACTACCTTAAGCTCAATAAAAAAAGAAGTGTCAGTTTTTGCAGCCGAAGTTCGCTACTACATGGGACATATCCTCACACAAGAAGGGCTTTGCCTGGATCCCGGGACAGTGGAAGACATCTTGCAAGTCCCACCACCGGAAAATTGTAAGGGACTGCAAGTTTTTCTTGGGATGGTTAACCTCGTGGCTCTTTTCATCCCTAACATGTCCTCACTTTCTGCGCCCCTCCGGGAACAATAGAAGGACCTGAATAAAAGTTACTTGTCTGTCTGTCTTTTCCAAGGCGTTCGCGCCTGTCTAACAAAGGGACTTGTCCCTGTCTATTTTCAGAAAAGAATACCGCGGACGTTGTCAGTAGATGCAAGCCAGAAAGAAAAAGGGAGGGGGGGGGGGGGCAGTTTTTATGCAAAATGGACGCCCAGTGGCCTATTTGTCACGTTCGTGAGGAGTAGCAGGCTAGAGACACGCTCTCCAGGCCGACCTCTCCTCCCTTCTCTTCATTAAAATCTACTCTCTCTCTCTCTCGTTTACCGAGGCGCAGAAGAAATACGCGCAAATCTAGAAAGAAATGCTAGCCAGTGTTCACGGGTGCGCAAGGTTTGAAGACTACGTCCTAGGGCTGCCAGAGGCCATCGTCGAATCGGATCATCACCCCCTAGAGTCAATATTTAAGAAAGTGTCCGTTACGCTTGCAGCGTATGAGACTCGCTCTTTAGAGGTTTCCTGTTAAAGTGACTTACAAGCCAGGAAAAGAACTCTTCCTAGCGGATGCACTGTCGCGCTTTCTGAACAAGACGGAGCTGAGAGAAGAATCGCTAGATTTTCAAGTACATGCTCTTTCTTCGCTTCCAGTCTCTGATCGGCAACTGCAGGAAATCCGTGAAGATGTACTGAAAGATTGAACAATGACTGAATTGTGCAGCTATTCAAGCAATGAATTGCCCGAGAGCAAGCAACAAGTATTGGAGGTCGTATGCGCGTACTTGAACTACCGCGACGAACTGCACGTCGAAGACGGTCTCCTGCTACGAAGCAACCAATTCGTCATTCCTCCAACAAAATGACAAGAGGCACTTCGTCTACTGCACGAGGCACACGGGGGAGAAGAAAAATGAAGGCAAGAGCCAAGGAACTTATGTACAGGCCTGTCATGTCCGCGGCTAGGGCAGCTCTCGCGAAGACATGCCCACTTTGTCAAAGGTACAAGAGCAAGAACGCCAGGTTACCTATGCTTAGTCACGATAAACCTACTTTGCCGTGGCAAGTAGTCGGAGTCGACCTTTTTTACCACGAAGGCGATGACTACCTTGCTATGGTAGATTTCTATTCCTTTTTTTCGAAGTCAAGCAGATGCGTCGAACTGCAGAAGCAGCGAAAAACGTGTGCATGCAAATTGTCGCCACTCACGTACGGCATTCCAGCAAAGGTATGCGGTGATAATGGTCCTCCGTCTGTGCTTGCTTCCGCTTTCTTTCACCGCAGCTCTACGCATCGTCCACGAGACTTCCAGTCCGCATTACCCTCGCGGTAACGGCATGGCTGAAAGGGCCGTTCAAGAGGCAATGAAACTGCTCAAGAAATACCGGTTTGGAACGCTGGAGTTCTACAGTACCTCGCTAGAATGGAGGGACATGCGAAGGGACGACCGCCTAAAGTAACCCGCACAACGACTCATGGGCCGTCAGACGATGACTCAACTGCCAGTACTAGACTGCCACCTCGAACCATAAACTGTGCCGATCGAAATTGTCCGGAAGCGACTCGACGACTTACGGCGTAACCAACGCGTCTTCTACAACAGCACAACGCGAAATCTACCAGATATTCACGGGGGCTCCACGGTGACTGTTTATGATACAACACACAGGACATGGGCATCAGCAGTTGTCACAGGCCCGACAAAAACACCACGCTCTTATGTCGTTGCGACAGCTAGAGAACAGGCAACATCTACGACGAACGAGGGGGCACCTGAGGTAAACAGAACGACAAGTTTTCTCCCAGCAGACCCAGAGTAATATAGCGACCCCTTAGTCCTCCTCTCAACCGCGCACCTCCGAGCAACACGCATCTCAAGAAGCGTTCTTTCCAACTATAACTCTTCTCTCTCAAGAAGCGCTCCGTAGAAGAACACGACAGCGTAGAAAGCCGCAACGCTATCCTCTCCCAGAACGCCTTAAATAGACAGTTCAGCGGATGCTGTTCAAATTGAATTATTTCGTTGTACATTCTTTCGTTTTCTCTCGTTCTTTTTCCTCAAAGGAAGGAAGATGTGACCAGGGGCAATGTCATTAAGAATACTGTTACTACGAATGCGACAGCCTGGTCTGCCTGTGTAGAAATACACCTGTCTCACGCAATAAAGCGTTCTTTCTTTTCCTGCTGCTCGGCTGTTTAAACAACCCTCTTTCTACTCGCACTTGAGAGAGACAAATCAAAGAGAGGATGGGCAGAGAGCTCAACCACAGGCATATCCGGTTTGCTACCCTACACTGAGGGTAAGGAAAAGAGGAATAGAGCGCTGAAATTTTGTAATTCTGGTCATGAAAGCTTCATCAAGGAAAGACGCACCATCGAAATGGCGTCTTTTGTTTTTTTTCGCACAGTTCACTACACTACACGGTTCCTGCGAGCACTTCGAAGAACATAGCTGCGACCTGGACGCCGTTTTGCAACGGTGTTGGTGCATACTTACTGAACGGGTTTCGACACTACTTAGGGGATATGACCTCCCTGACCGGCGAACCGCTGCCACTTCATTCAAACGTTACCACATACCGTATTTGGTACAAAAATCGCATTTGGTACAAAATAATGCCATTGTTCGAATTGCTGCACCTATATAGGTGCGCCTGTTTCAACACAATGCCACTTTTGATGACGTTGGAACCATGTGGCAGAGGTTCCCTGTTCATCACACCCATGCCGTGACGGCACGTGAAAAGCGATAATAAATATTTGCGCAAAGTTGGGCATGTAGCGCGACTTCATGCCACTTAGTTTTCGTGTTTTTTTTTTTTTTTTTTTTTTTTTGAGCTGCGCAGAACTTGCATAGCTTCCCTAGTTTTCTCGTTTCTAGACTGTTCGTTGCGCGCACGCAAACCAGGCGCAATTATCAATTTTTATGGCTTAACAACCTCGGCTCGAGACATCCGTTTACCGGTATCTAGCTGAGTCTCGTGTGTATTTCCATGCTCAGCGCGAAAGCATCCGTGAAGTGACAGCAACCACTGTCGACGTCACAGGACTGTTATCTCTGGACCCTTTTCTTGCGAGCCGGTTGGACCCACGAAAACTCGTGTTCGCGATAAAAGAAGGACGCGTGGACTCCACAAGGTGGTAGAAAAGGCAGGCGTGCTCCTTTATCCCCCGTCACAGACTCGACAAACGGCTGCCAGACTAGTCGGCCGATTCCAGTCACCGTACAGAAAGGTGAGAAAGGCTGATGTACATTATTTCGTGGTGTTGTGGGGCTCACTCGCCATGGCGCAGTCTTTGCCCTATAGAGTTGGGGCTTTGTAGAGGAAACAAAGCTGTGATGCAGCAGTGTCAGTTGTGCCGAAAATAAAACTTTAAGTCTCGATTCTGAATGGAGAAAAGTAGTGGCGTTGACGCTGTGACTTAAGCTGCACTTCAAGATATCCAGCCCCGCTTGTTTTAGAGAGAGGAGAGGGGGGAGGTACTGACTTTAATGATAAGCTGGAGATGTTAGCGTGACTGATCACCTGACATGCTACCTTTTATGCTGGGTGAGATAATTAGGGTATTGATTGACGGAAGTCTGCGAAGTGTGCCCCCGTGCACCGGACCATCACTAACTCTCCACCTCCCACACCGCCCCTGTTGGTTATTTGGCTTCTTGCCTCCTAATTCGCCGCTGTTACCATTATGAATTCTTACCAACTCGCCCACCTTTCCACTTTTATAGTGAGTGGAGGGGACGAACAGCATTAGCGTGTTATGAGCGCCTCTCTGGGGGGAAAATAGACGGCAAGAAAAAAAGATAAATAAATAAGAACGGTGCCGGGGGCGGGGGGGGGGGTACCTTTTGCGCAGTTTTTCACGCAGCTTCGGGTGGTACTATAATTTCGCATTTCTTGATATAACGACCTATAGGCACTAGGAATAGGTTTAAGGAGATCCGAAAACGTAGACGTACGCTACAGTAAGACGTCACGCAATTTGATCCCGGCCCCACAAATGACCGCTGATGTTTTCAGTTTTGCTTCAGCATCCCGGTGACCATATAACAATCGAGTCATATAGTGCAGCGAGTTATTTTGTCAAAGCTCTCTGGCATAGTATAGGCGTACTATAGTACAGGAAGATATTGAAGTCAAGAGCAGCGTTCGTCATTACATTTGGTGTTACAGCTTTTCTCTCTCTCTTCTTTTCCTCAGCTCCTGCGACAAAGGCCACACAGACGACGCTGGAAATGGGGCATCCGACGTTCTTGTTTATTGTGTTCGTCGCGGCAGTCACCGTGTCCCTGACGTCGGCGGCACTGTTCGCCAGTCCCGGCGGACCACCCGCCAATCCGCCACCACCGGGTGTCGGGGGCAGCCCCGGCGCGTCCGGCGGTTTCGGCGGTGGTGCACCACCGGGTGGCGCAGCTCCCGGCGCAGCTGGCGGTGCACCTGCCGGCGGTCTACCCTCCGATCCCAGCTGCCCGCCAACCGACGGCATGGTTCCTCTCTACGTGCCAGATCCGGACGACTGCACCAAGTACACCGTCTGCAGCGCCGGCTTCGGCATGAAAATGGATTGCGCGCCGGGACTGCACTTTAACAAAGTCACCAACCACTGCGACTTCCCGCCTCTCGCCGGTTGTGAAGTCAGCGCGTGATCGGACTCGCGATGACGGCGCGTACCTACGGAACCTGTACACGACGACGTGTCAGTGCCGTAGACCTTCTTGAGCATTAATGATAGCTTTAGCTTGTCCGGGTACGCATTATACCGTTCACGCGATACAGAATAATGAAGGCGTAGACGTCAGCAGCAGTGCCGGAGTCGCCACCTTGCGACGTTGAATCGAAGCAGAGCGCATTAAGTTGTCATTGTTCAATGATGGGCAATGCACAACACAGCTGCTACAGCACAAAGGTGTTGGCAGCATCCTAATCGCCGAATGTACAAATGCTGTTTTCTTTTCCTGTGACTAAAAAAGTGAAGCAACGCGATAACGTTTAGTTATGACACTTTATCGTTGAAGAAACTGCCACAAGATGTGGCTACCCGCTCTGTTGCTGCCGTCCATGTCTGCGTTACGGCATTACTTAAACTGCAAACTCTTTATGACAGAATAAAGCTGTACGCACTCTTTCTCAAGTGAAAAGCATGGAAGCCCGTGTCCTCAAGAATGCCTGGTTCAGGAGATGCGCTTTGCAGTAAAGTCGGAAATAAACAGTTTGAACTTTGTTCATTAAATCGTGACTGTCAGTCTTGTGTTTTTTTAATTTCTTATGCTTTTGTCTTAGGGCCCGTTAGAAGTGCAGTTCCCAAACTTCTATCAGAAATGAAAGAGAGTAACGCCACGTTATTTCATACTATATAGGGTATTATTTCTATCGTAAACGTAATAATTTGGGACTTGTGGTTGATGGCGCCTTTGCGAATTCACCTACACGGCGACGACGAGAGCATGGTGATTTCACGAGGTGTTAGCATTTTCTCGCAGCTCCGCTATTGTGGCAAGTGGTACGACATCGAGACTTGTCAGCCGAATTTAACCAGTTAATAACTTTAGTCCATGTACAAAACAATTATCGATATTGTGTCAACTCTTCATTCTCACAATGAACTTGGCACTCACCCTCAGCGTCGCAGTGGCACAAGAGGGTATGTTCTCTTCCTATTCCTCAGCATATCTCGCCACTAAACCGGCCTACTGCCGAGCGGCTGACAACAGCCACCTCATGCCAAGACCAAAAGGGGCTCGTGGTTTTCATCGGCGACGCGGTGAAGAACGCTGCAAGCGATAGCTGGAATGAGGCCTCCAACAACTCACCATCCTTTCTTACCAACCATTCCCTATCTTCTGCCTTTCTCTTTCCCATCCTCCTTCTTACCAACAAAATGCTCTTTCGCTCTTAGCCTCTCTCTGCTTGTTCTCCTTCTAACAAATTTAGTAAAACAAGACATATGGAGCATTTACTGTTGAAGGCGCTTTTTCAAGCGATGGCAACGTTAACCTACTTCGTAAACTAACAATCCGCGTGCTACCAGACTCGACTATACTACTAGAGATACGTTTGAAAAAACTGGTGATCTCTGAAGGACGTCACGGACCATACCGTCATGACAAAATGTCCTAAATAGAGCGAACTCATTTGTCATTTGTTCAACCCTATTTGTACTTATTTATTGTTGCGTGTCACAATAGTCACGTGCAAAAGTACGAGAATATAGCGTATAAATGACGCGAAACGTGAATCAAAAAGAAAAACAGCACATGCGCCGATTTTATGCATCTTTCACACGAGTTGTTTAGACTAAGCAAACGCGGCTGGCCACTCAGCAGCAGCTTTGGTATATATTACTCACCGTGCTTATAAACAACGTAACGGACTATTAGTGAACGTTTGTGAAGCGCACCATTCCTTTTGAGGAGGTTGCATAACACCAAACCCGCGACCTCCGAGACCGCTGATTCACGTATTTGTATCTAAGCACCCAGTGCCCCATAATCTTTTATCACCATGTCCGTGACCGACAAAGTCCGGAAAGCTATGAGGAGGAGGAACAAATTTTTATTGAAACCAGCAGTTTAGTTGGCTGGACCTAGGCCTCCCACGTGGGGACATCGAGGTCTTGCCTCGATCTTCGCCGCCTCGCAGGCTTGCTGGGTAGCCCAGAGTTGGTCGTTGAGGTGGGAGCTGCGCAGGGCGGCGTGCCATCTCGACGAGAGGAGAGGGTCACAGTATTAATTGTCGGATATTGGTGTTTACATTCTCATAGCATGCGGGGAAGTGATGCTGCCTAAGTCTTACAGATCTTGCAAGTGTTACTATAGGGTAGGTGTCTGGGTAGATCCGGTTGTAACGTGTTAGTGAGGGTACGTGTTTGTCTGTAACAGGCGAAGAGTGGCTGCCTGTGCTCTGTTTAGCTTGTGCTGAGGGATGGGGAAGATTCTTCTTTCGAGATAGAATGATTTGGTAAGGTCGTTGTAGCTGGTGAGGCGATCGCGTTCCGCGGGTGCACCTGCGCTGTCTCCGGCACGGTTGACAAGGCCTCGTGCTACGGAGTGAGCGACCTCGTTGAGGTTGGTGAGGTGCGGATGTACGTCGCCGGCGTGCGCTGGGAACCAGACGAGAGTAATTTGGGTTTCAGGTGAGTGAGGGGCATGGTGTAGGATGCGTAGTGCTTGTTTTTAAATACGACCTTTGATGTAATTGCTGATTGCCGTGCGGGAATCGCTCACGATGGTGTAGCAGTCCGAATCGAGGGTGGCCAGGGCGATGGCCACTTCCTCGGCTGTTCAAGAGCGTTTTGGGTTACAATGCTGGCGACATGTTTGAGCGAGCCGCCTACTCTGGTAGCCGCCGCGAAGCGGTGCCCGTCGTGATATTCAGCTGCGTCGACCAAGGTGACGCCCGTGGTCGGGAAAGCTAAATGCTTAGTTTTACATCAGCTAAAGCACAGGAGCAATTCTAAAAGTATCACAGTGTAACACTTTGGCTCTAATGGAAGTATGAATTGAAGTAAACGTAAGCTAAGTAAAAACGAGCTGTTGGGCTAGGGGTCCTGTGTTTGAATTCCGCCATCCGTAAGTTTCACTCATGTTTAATAATTAAAGCCAATCCCTTTCTTCGCGACTTTACCACCACTTTTCTCTATCGGGTACGTTTCAAACCTCATTCCTGCCGATCCCGGAGGTTGCATTATTTTTTGGTTTGAGCTGTGCTATTGTTTCGCACTTTTAATAGTTAAGCCCGAGAAGATTTAAGATAAAAAGCATGCGCTGTCGCTGCTTTTTTTTCCATGACCGTTGTTTGTGGGCTGCCATTTTCAGATTTCTGAGGAATATTTTTGTCAAGAGTCTAGACCTGGTATGAGCAACTTTATTGATAGAATGGTGTGGCATTATAACCCGCATATACCGCATATCATATAACATGGCGTGGCATATAGCACACAAATACCTAAACATACACGGAACCTCATGGCGACGCCGACGCCAGTGGTGACGACGACGGCAAAAACTTTCTTGGAGTGTCTATATATAATTTCTATCGAAATAAAGAACTAAATGTTTACCTGCAAGTCGGAAACAGATGTGACTGTCACATACACATTTGTGTAGTGGTGTAGACGGAATGATTTTATCCGCTTTGCCTGTCCTCCTCAATCCTGTAACACAAACTTCGTTCGGGCTACTGTATATACGTCGGCGGGTCGAAAATCTTACTTGCTAACGCTTACGTGATCCCGACGATTGGATTTAGGCCCAATGATATGGCTCGCCGTGACTGAGTAGGGTTCCTGTAAATGCGTATTCACTGCGACAGAGTGTCTATACATCGACGTGCAGGTATGACGTGGTTGCCTGCCGTTAACCCGCGACTGGTGCGACCGTCGGCGAATAATGACATCGGGGCCGCGTCGGTGTTGTGTCGTCCCAGTGTTTCCGTGCATCGGCGGCGTTAATGAATTGTGACAAAGATTTAAACAGGTCCAAAATTTGATTTTGAAGTAATTTAATTTTGAAGAATCACGAGCGGCAATGGCGGGCGAATGCTGCTAACCACGCAGCCGAGCAAACTCGAGACATCGAACGCAAGCGACAACGGCGGACTGCGGGCATACCGTCAGTGACGTCATTCTCTCCGTCGCAGCTGAACGTGTGTGTAACCTCATAATTGAGACATACTTTAATGAACCCTCGGGATTAACCCAGTGAGAACCATCTGGTTAACCATCTTCACGGAGTGGAAGGGCCGACGAATTCTTTATTATCATGTGATTGTCAACAATGCTCCTGGGGGTCTGAAACGTTCTTCAACTGAATACATTTCACCTTGGTCGATCCTGAATGTATTGTTGACTATGATCTTGGGATTCCGTTGACTAGATGGGATTCCGTCAGACACTCGACTTCATTGCTATTAATAATTTTTTTATATTTTCTTCTTAGATAACATAGATAAATGAAGTATCCGAAGTACTTTCTATACCTCAGTCTCTACAAAGCGACCCATGTAATAGGTGGTGGAGAGGTTAAAACCAGTTAGCCGGAAATGTTGATAAGCTCCACTTGCATGCTAACGCCTGTCTTCCGCACTCCACCTGTAGGTTGTGTCATACCCGAATTTGAAGAAGGACGCTGCCACCTCGTCCTTGAAATGGAAGAGTTAATTAACACAGAAAATTCAGCAGCAAGTGCTCGCAAGAATTCTAGCGGGAAGGATTAATTTTTACCACTACATGACAATTAACATTGCAGGCGCAGTATTTGTCGAAATGGCGCTGTAAAAATGTGTAATAAGTATAGTAAGCCATACAAGGGATATGCTGCGCTTTCTATTGCAGAGTATAATCTCCATGTTTGGTGCCGACAGAACAGAAATTACCCGACGATAATGGTTAAACATTCTTTGTTATTTGGGCCTAAAATGTGGCAGCGTTTTATGCAAACGGCGCTATACGCGAGCCGCTCAGACCAACCACAATGAAATTTCACGTTTTGTTCGTGCAGCATAAAGTCAGGCCATGCGAACGAATAAATTGCGTGTCTCCTTTGTGAACGAATTCACAAAGGAGGCGCACACTCGTCTTCTCGAGGCCACAATTGTCGCAGCGTGGTCGGCCATTCCGCATAAAAAATGAATAGAAATAAGGAAGAAGGGCTCGCCAAGCCACAGAAATGCGCAGAAGCGTTTCTCCAGCTCGCGACATCCCTGGCGAAAGACGCAGCTGTAGTTGCGGATCCAAACTATGAGATGAGTGTTTGCATACTTCGCGGAGTTCTATTGTGGTGGTGGTGTGTAGCAGCTTCACCATCTGTCGAACATTTCCGGGTCTCTTTAAAATGCGAGAAGGCGCGAATCTTCTTCGCGGGCTTTAGCAAATCCTTCCGGAAACACAAGATGTTAAAGACGCGCATGTGTGAGGGCTTTCTTTTGCAACTTCTCAAGTAGAGCGTGCCAGTGTACGTACTTCTATTACATAATGCGAGTGCTGTGGATCGCTTCTTCCGGTTGGCATTATTTTGGTTTTGTTTACAGTTATGTTTCATTTTCGTGTAATATAGGAAAAGGAGTAACCTTATTAGACAACAACCACAACGACGACGTCATTTCCTCTCTTGTTTTCGTCGTGTCGTTACCCCTCCGCGCTGAGCTGCTATCATTAATCATGGATTACCAACATGCCCATTCATCCATCGTTTCAACAACAACATTTATGTCTCTATTCGGACGTGCTACTTAGACGCTGATTACTTCTTATATTGTCCAGCACGATGAAAGAGGAGAATGACAGGGATCTATGTTATGAGAAAAAAGCTGCGAGGCGGCCATGAACTGCTATGTTCTAGCCTGCCACGTGTCTTTGGCACTGTTTTGTCATGTATAGTACGGGGCCCTGCAGGGTATACATTTCGAACATATTGGGTTTGTTTAAATTTGAGCTGAAATGTAATCACAGCTGTTTGTCTGGCCTAAAGCTTGCTTTTTTTTTAAATGTAGTCTATTCCGCAGTGAATAAACCTGCCGCAGTAGCCTGGCTGTGGTGCAGGTTGTGGTGCTGCAATGCTGAGCTCGACTTAGCGTGTTCAGTACCAGCCGCGGCGGCCGCATTTCGATATGGGGGATCATCTCATTTATCTCTCTCACTCCGCATTATTTATTTAATGTTATTTGTTTATCTCCTCAAATGCCCCCGCAAGGGGTACTACATGAGGTGTTGGTCAAATTACGTGGCGAAGTGCTCGATGACGTCCTTGAATACCATGTTTTCGGTGCTATCTATATGGCGTTGACGGGTGATGGTTTAGAGTCCCGTGCCGTTTGCATGAAGAATGAGGTTCAAGTGCGACAAGAAGCGCACTGGCGGTGGGTAAACAGCTTTATGATGACTTATGAGGGGAGAGCTACGATAAGAGGGAATGGTTATGGAAGTAGCACGCGAAGTATCATAGAAGAACAGACCGGTGGGCTAGTGGGCACTGTTTAACTTGAGGTATACATAACGCGACAGGTAGGGCTGCCTGCGATGAAAGGAAGTGTGCACAGTTTTTGAGACATTGAGGGACATTAGTTATGACGCACACCAAGGTGTGATGCAGTTGAAACTGGATTGCAGGATAAGGGGATCGGAAGTGCTGTGCGCAGTACGAGGGAGCAGCAATCGGCCAACAATCAGACTGTGTCTCCGTCTCCTCTGCCGTCCTGCGTAGCATGTTGAGCTATATACATCAAGTTAAGTATGACAGAGCTTATAGTAAAAGCAGAGGCGAGAGATCAAGCGCCGTCAGAGCAAGGGTTAAAGTGCTCTGAATTTAAACACGCTAGAAAGGCTGTGAGTTTAAGTGCGGAGTCGCCAGTGAAGCAAGAGAAATAAGAGTAGGCAAACCTAACAGCTCAGCTTTGGGCGGCCTCTAGCATGTTAACATGGGTAAAATGGTATAGACGGCGGCGTATTCTAGTTATGGGTGAACTAAGGTTTCGTAGGACAGAATTTAAACGGAGGGAGGGGCGAGTGCCAAATTACGGCCCATATATTCGAGTACGCGATTAGCCTCGTTCACAATAGACAATATGTGGGAGCACCAGGATAGGTGTGAAGTGAAGTTAATGCCCAAATATTTGAATTTGATGCAACAGGGAATTTCAGAGCCCTTAATGTTACATGTAGGGAACAGGGAGGACTGCCTGCGAAGAAAGGGAATATGTCCAGTTTTGGAGACATTGATTGACATTAGCCATGATGCACCCCAAGATTTAATGCAGTTTAAATCGGATCGCAGGATTAGTGGATCATACGAGCTGTATATAGGACGATAGATGACCCAGTCAGCGGCAAACACTCGCGCTTGGCACTGAGTGCAATTAACCACTTCCCTTATATAAACCAGAAAGGTACACAGAACGGTGCCTTGAGGAACACCTGAGAGAACGGGACACGAGAGGAATAATAATTGTTGCCATGGACAAACTACTGGCGAGCGGCCAGAAAAGCTTTTACCCGATTTAGTACGGGGGTATTTAGGCTTTTGACCACCTGAGGTGCTGTAACTTGCACTTAAGTACACAAGAGTTTTAAGATTTCGATGTTGGCGAACATGTAAAAGCACTCGTGAAGGATTTGGGTGCACAATAAAGAACCCCAGGTGGTCAAAGTAAATCCGAAGTTCCTCACTACGGTCTGCTTCGCAATCAGATCATGGTTCTTGATAAGTAAAACGCTTAAATTTTTTTCCGCAAAGGAATTTTGCTGAAATTAAACTTTTTCTCATCTATTGTGGACTCGCTGTCTAATCACCAAGAACACTCTTGTTCCGGAAAAGAGTTAATCTGGGTACTTTTAGGCGAGCATGCAATTAAGTCATTCCTAATCTCTCTCAAACTCGGTCAGCGAATTATAGGTGCACGGCAAGTTTTAGGGATTGGTACTTATATCGCTGTGCGAATTTTTCACAAAAAGAAGTGGGCGTATGCACTGAATAATTTATTTATTTGTTTGTTTGTTAAAATACTTTCCAGGCCCGACGGCATCACAGAAATGAGTGGTATACATGAACAACAAAGACATAGGTGTGCAGGAATAAAGTTTTAACACAGCGTGTAGTTTACGGCTGTGTTGGAACTTGCATTGTGCGGAATACTGGCAATGGAAACAGGCAGGCGGTTCTAATCCAGACTTGCTCTTGGAATAAAGGGATCCTGGTACAACTTTGTTCGACAAGACGGCGCACCAATTTTAAGTTTGTGATCACAACGGTATGATATGTATGACGGGGGCATTATAAGTTGTTCATTTAGAGTGGGGTTGAAATAATAGATCTTATGAAAAAGACACAATCGTGCCCATTTACGACGGGATGGGATTTCAGTTAAACTAAGGGTAAGTTTCATAAATGTAACACTGGCGTAACGAGAATAATTAGACAACATAATACAAAAAGCACGATTTTGAACCCTTTCAATTAGTTGTATTAGAGTAGATTGAGAAGGGTTACAGATTGCCGAAGCATACTCTAGTTTAGAGTGAACAAGTGTTTTGTAGAGGGTTAGCTTAAGTTCACTCGATACAGTTGTAAAGTTACGGCTTAGGTGCCCTAGTGCACGATTTGCATTGTTAATCACGCATTCATTGTGTACATTCCATGCAGGGTTATTGGTGATATGAAGCCCAAGGTACTTGAAGGACTCAACAGAGTCTAGCCTCTCAACTCAAAGGAGGATCAGGCGGAACAACTGCCGGCTATGTATGCCAGGCTAACCCCGCCTGCTTCAACATCATCACCACCGCCACCACCACCATCTAGTCTGGTACTGCTAATGAAATAAGCAAGAGCGTTCATATTGTTGTTTAGAAGACGAGATACCTGCATAAATTTACATTTGTTAACATTTAGGCTCATGCGTCAGATATTACACCACGAAGAAATTCTGTCAAGGTCACTTTGTAATTTTACGAGAGTCAACAGGGATAGTAATTTTGTGGTAAATTACACAATCGTCTGCAAATGATTTAATAGAAGAAAACTGAACACTGTCTGGTAACTTTTTAATAAAAAATAAGAAAGAGCAGGGGCCCAAAGACAGACCCTTGTGGAACCCCATATGTTACAGGTGCACAAGAGGACGAAGAATCGCTAGCGACTACGTGCTGTGAACAACCTTGTAGAAAGCCTTAATCGAAGAAAGAATATTTTTGTGAAGGTGTACTTCATTAAGCTTTAGAGAAAGTAAGTAATCCTCTGAAGCGCAGCCGAAATACGACAAAGTTTATTGAACTGTTGAGCTGTTGAATGCAATCTTGGTTCATGGATAACCAGCACAAATTTGTGGATTGTTTATGTGGGTTTTCATCTCGAAAAGGGGGCCTTCTGGAGCTTTGCGAACGTCTCTGGGCGCCCCTCCTCCCACCAGAGGATTGGCGAAATAGTCGGGCATCCGCCACTGCTGGCATTGTGGAATCGTCATTGTAGAATTTATTGAGCCCAGTCTCCATGAGCGGGCGTTTTCTTTGATGAATCTGTGCAAAAGACGCCTTCGGTCAGAAAGGAACAACGTCACATTACAAGACGTGCTTAGGACAGCAACGAATGACTCCAAACACACTTCCTTTTCCGCAAGCTAATTATGCAACGTTGCCAAGCGAAGTACGACCTATGGGGCTCCCGGAGAAGTTGATTTCGGACCTCGCTGGTTTCGAGTTGTCCAGTTCTGTCTTACAGCCCTAGTATGCACTCACAGAAAATGAAATACTTAATATGTAAGGAAGAAGAATGGCACTGGAAAATCTCGTCGTCATTGCGTGTCTCGGAGCCAGAAGAAAATCCGCACATATAGAAAGCGCGGTCGCCATCGCGTGTGGCGCGCGGCCAGTTCGCCGATCCTAGATGAGCTATAATTGCTGCCGCTGACTTTCTCGCTGCAGCTTGACGAGTCCAATAAACCTCGTTACAATTAATAACATTCTCCTCAGCACTCACGAGCTCCATAAACGAAGAGTGTGCGTCTTTGGCCTCTCTGCTTACCGTACGGGGTACAGCACTAAAAGGAGAGTGCCAGGAACATTGCCGAAAAAGCCTCAATGGGATACATCTGCGGCCATGCGAAACAGCGCGTAAGGCGCAGCTGTTCGCATTGTCGCTCGAGCTTCACGGCAAGGACACAGGCTGCCTACAAGCGCGCTTCCCCGTACCCCACTTATTTTTCTCTCATTATCTGAGAGACGCCGCTAGGGCAACACAGACAGCCGAGCATGCCACAGCTGTTCACAGAGCGAGCACGGAGTTCAGTAAATCTTTATAGGTGCTTGGCTATGCATAACCGAATAGCAAACATGCCAGGCGAAGCGCTCTCAAAACGCCTGGCAGTTGGGGCATCACATCACAGGCAAAAAAAAAAAAATCAACATGTGAGAAGGCGCAAGGCACTTGTGATGACGTCCTGCGCTCGCATATCAACCACTCGTCACTCACTCCATCGTCACTCACTTACTCAGCCAATTATATAACCATTGCCTCAGTTAACCGGTCACCGAGCTGCTTAGTCACTCCCTCCCCTCAATGCTATATAGATCATAGTGCCTATACACTTGATTATCCCGTACCTTGTTCTCTCACTCACTCACTCACTCACTCACTCACTCACTCACTCACTCACTCACTCACTCACTCACTCACTCACTCACTCACTCACTCACTCACTCACTCACTCACTCACTCACTCACTCACTCACTCACTCACTCACTCACTCACTCACTCACATGCTCGCTGTCTCTGATATGGAGCTTTTTCACTCAGCTACTCCACTTTACATACATTGAACCGTGCTTGTAATGACACCAGCGCTTTCACCGGCGAAGCGATTTGGTCTTTTCAAGAGTTCGACATCGCAGTGCCAATAATTTCTTTCGAACGTCATCTGTGCCTTGGCGTCTGCCCGCGGCACGCAGTCAGCGTGTGGAGAACGTCTGCGAACAGCCTGCGTGAGCGCGCGCGAACCAGGAGAGGGCAAATCCGGCCGCAATGGAGGGCCGCGACTCCGGCGCAGCTGTTGGCGCGCACGCTTTATTTTTTTTCGGGCCGAAACGCTAGTTGCATGCTCGAGAGTCGTGAGTGTGCGGGCGAGCATTTTTTTTTTTTTTACTTTTTTGTCTATACCCGAAGCTCGTGAGGTTCGTTCAACGAAGTGGCACGAACGACCGATCGGCCGCGTACAAGCTGCTGCCGCTGCCGCTGTAGCTGCTGTGCGCCACGTTAACCCTAGTTCCGCACGGAGCCTTGCAAAGGCACTGCATTAGCCGACAGGCTATCCTCCTTAGCCCAACTTGCGTCGTGCAACGAGCTCGGCCGGCGTGACGACGCGGGCGTATGCCTAACCGCAGCCCAACCAGCCCGGACCCTTTGACGAAGAAAAAGAACTCCACGACGGGGCCAGGTGCGACGACGTCGTTCGTCGAAAAGCGCCACTGCTGCCGCCGCAGCCAGTCGCTAAGCCGCAGACGCTGGAACGCGAGAGTTTGCTGCGTACATCGCTGTCATCATCGAAGGCGCTTCCGCCGGAAAAGGGTCAGTATCAGTCCATCGACGTCCACTCCGAGGCAAGTCCTGGCTGCGCCGAGCGTAACAGAAGCAGCTCCACGTCCGGTTCCTCTTTGACAATGCGGCAATTTGAAAAGGTGAGTAAGAAACTATGTGCAAATTTTATTCATTCGTACGCCGAGGAATTTGCGTTAAGTGAATACTGACACCACGTTCGCAACTTTTCCTTCGTTGCGCGTTAAAGGAAGGTCAAAGCCCTTTCAACCCTGGAAGAAATTGTTGCAAGTGTCGGATCAATCTAAGTACTTTGCTCTTTTTCAGTACTCAGGCTAGGCGTATGCGTGATGACGTCATCGTTCCTGCAATCGATGCGGCTGCTACACGCGAGGGCAGCCAGAGGGAACATGAGCAGCATTCTTGTTTATTCGTTCACGATCAACATCCAAACACCTATAGCCTTATGGTTCACGACGCCAGTCAAATTTGCTCGGTGTCATATGACACCACGATTAATGGTGATTATATATGCCGGGTCCAGTGTTTCGGGACCACCGACTATAGCATCAAATAAAGATATCTTAGAAGCGTTTTCCGCCCTTTCTGGTTTGCTCATGCGTTATTCTTTTACGGTGCATTTCCTACAATATTAAAAATTTATGTCAGTATAGTACTCCTTTAGCCAGCAAATTAAGAAGGAGCAGGGGACGCTTGCTCAGAATGAAAAGTAAGAGCCGGAATCTCCAGTCGCGCAATTATATAACTGTATATAACGGCCTTTGTCTGTTACTGTGCACGTCTGTTTGTAAACATGCCGCATGTCTATATATGGTGGCCGTTATATGATGATGATGATGATGATGATGATATAACGGCCACCATATATAGACATGCGGCATGTTTACAAACGGACGTGCACAGTAACAGACAAAGGGAATAGGCGACTTAAGTTGACGGTTCTTCGCTGTTCGCCGCTTCGAGTAACAATCCTCGCAAACCAGCTTGTGAAACATTGTTTAAAAGCATTTGAGAACTGCGTCTATTAATCTTGACTACCGGGAAAATTCACGCCAGTAGATATACAAGTATATGGTTTGTCAATGTTTGGCGCGGAATTTGATGACAGTGCTGGCGCATCTTGGTGACGTAACACTCTTCATGCCTTTAAATGTCGCAGTGCATTACTGCTGCGGGCCTCTAAATCACGCTGCGGAACAGTGAACATTGACATCAGAACTCACAACGTTTTCATGTAGGCTCCGCCGCATAACCTGCAATTAGATACTCGATCTTCAGCTATCCTAGCTGTAACATTTGGGTGGCGAAAATACGTCACCATGGACTGTCGCATAAGGAGCTGGGTGTAATCGTAACGCGCCTTAATAAAGGCTCCTTCGCCATGCCCCATCGAAATGTTTTGTTACGCATGATGACGATGATGATGACGATAATAATTGGCATCCCTTTTAAAACGGGGTGGCAACAAATAGCCACCGACCTTGCTTGATTTAATCAGGCTTTGCAACATCTACCGCACTCTAGCAAAAATCTTGCCTATCTCTTCTTGATATTTTTTATTGGAGCCTGTATCCCTATATTGTACAGTTGCATGTAGCCAGTACTGACTCTCGTTTTGTTAATCTATTCTTTGCTTTTTTTTTCGTTCACCAATAATCTAAACGTTCGTTTGCTTATCTCGACTGCTGAGTGGTTAATGCTTCCATCTGCTTTGATTCCGAGCGCTTCTGGGAGGTGGACATTTCTTACGGAAGTTGTAAAGCACCGTTGGAGAGCGTTCTCGTGGTCAGGGGTTCGACCAAAGCCCGTCCGGCCTGGTAGCATGTTAGCAAAAAAAAAAAAAAAGAAACAAAGTATAAAGGCTTCTGTGTACGACCGATTAAGAATTAATTGACGTTTCAGAACCCATACGGTTTCCACGAAACGTTAAATAACTTTTCACTCGGTCACTGACCAGAATCCTGTTTGTTATTTTTTGAAATAGGGGGCGTTCTACCGCAAGAATTTTTTTTTTTGATGATGGTAATACTTGTCATAGTGGCCACGTTAATATTGGTAATACTAGAAACTGAAATATCGCAAAGCCATCTTGCCAGGACGCTAACTTCACTGCCCACATAGGCAACACTCTTGTTTTCCTCGTCTTCTCTGCCCTTACCCCATCCCCCTGTGCAGAGTAGCCAACCAGCCACTTCCTCTGGTTAACCTTTCGGCCTGTCGCCTCTTGTTCTCTCTCTCTCTCGTCGCCTGAACTAGCGTGAGCAAGCGGCCACTCTTCCCAATCTGCTGCCTGCCGCACGTCCGCGTAAACGCAGCCCCACCTCCTTTGACGTGGCTCGTTACCACTCACCCTTCTTCGCCGGATCGTCGAGACCCGAAGGCCAAGCTTTGATCGTTAAAATGCTATAGCATCTAAAAACCTAGCGACGAGGGCTTATAAAGGTCCTCGGAGCACACTAACCTCCTTGGGGGCGCACATATTGGTTCAATGAGCGTCGGCACGCGCGTCCTTGAGTACACAATACCTCCAGGATCGGGCCATGTTATACAAACGATACGGACGGCTTCAGTTTGCTGCTATTGCATTAAATGGACATTTGATGCAACGAAGAGAGAGATATAATGAAATCAAATCATTGCTAATAGCGTTATGAGTTAATGAACTACTTATAGTGTCCATGTATTCCGGTGCCACTCCAGCTTAGAGGCTGTCAGTGCCATGAAAATTTATTAAAATTCCGTCACGAATGTTTTTTTTTTCTTTTCATGATTACACATTTCCTGTGGAAGGCATGCGTTTTGAGTGAAATGCCTTAGTGCTGACTAATCCGTTGAACAGTCGCAAAATGCTGCCGAAACAATTGCATGTAAAAGCTCCGCACAACACAACGGAGATGACAGAAGTCGTGTGCGACATGATAAGGTTACGATTGCTCACATTAATTATCTACGAGTGTTTCCTCTATGTGATGTCAGGCTGGCTGGCCACGCCGCTAAATATCGATCGTAGTACGGTAAATCTCCCCTTCAAGTTTTCCCGGCTTTGGTCTCCGAAGTGAGTGTCATTCGCACAGAGTGGCTTCCATTGGTCCCCTCTGCTGATAAAACGTCACAATTTATCAAACGCTATCGAAGATTCTGATTGTTAACGACTTGACAGTAAGTGAAAGCGCCTATTACTTACATTGCGCAGTAGGCGTCGGAAGCTTAGGGGCGCAGAATTCTGAGGGAAAGCTGAATTTTTCATGAACCCGCATCCTGTAACACAGCTGGGATTTCAGATTTGATACCTCTACTAGGGTACGCAACTAGTATATATATCCTTGCCCTGCCTTACTATAGCTGCAAGCAAAAATATGGGTTGAAATTCGTCTTTCTCGCGGAACCTGCGTACCACAAACTTGTGACGACGCCGACTGTACGTTTGATTTTATCGAACTTCGTTTGTAAGTCCAAATAGATGTAACTCTAGAGTGCCGCAAAAGTTTCTGCGATTTGAAATTTATTTCTACAGAACTTATCGCGTGTGAAAAAAAAAAAATTGACAAGGGCGCGGCGCGGGGGTCTTGCAAAACCACTTTGCATTAATCAGCGAAGCTGGTAGTGTGAATAGGCATCCTTCACCAGAAAAAAAAAAGAAAGGGTGAAAAGAAAGCAGGAATTAAAGAACGAAAGAAAGGAGGAATGAAGAAATACTGGACATACAGGGTGTTTCATTTTAGCTGCGCCAAATTTTTAAAAATTGCCTGTGGCAGATAACAGAATTCTAACACTTGATCTAAACAACTCGATGAGGCGGCCATTACTTCAACGAGAAATCAAAACGCCTAATTGAATAAATAACATAATTACGCTAATTAACTTTTTAATTAATTATTCTACGTCGCATCTTTCAATCTAAGAAGTATAGCCGCTGATTTCGCAAGGCGTATCCACTTGGAACGAATTCTCAGCACTGAACCAGTTTCGATATATTAATTTTCAAACTGTCCGACGAAATGCATGGGCGTTCCATTCAACTTTGTGCATCAATGCACAAAACAGCGTTTTCCTCAAAAACAAAACAAAACAGAAAGACATTGCCCACGCAATCTCTTTACATTGTGAGCGCCAAGGGCACGTGCATTAGCTGCCATTTAGTGGCACTTGCCGACAAAGAGATTGCCTTTTTGATGCGATAGGGAGTTCATGACGTCACGAGGGAGCAATTAATTTTCATGTACATAAACCTCGTTTCTTCAAATAAAATTTTAGTTAGAAGTTAGCGCCTGTCGGTTGTACCTGTCTTCTTTTCGTCCTCGTCTCTCTGGCGCTGTTTCTTTATTTTTTTTTCTTCAAGTAGGTTACACCAACTCGCCCACATCAAGCTCCTGCTGCTCCGAAATGGCCACGTCCCACTGTGACACCAGATGTACGGAATCCTTGAATGTAACTATAGGTTTGCCAGTACTCTCTGCCAGTGTAACGCTCCTCACCGTTCTTTCCTCGTCAAGTATCATGGATCGAAGCATCATGCATCATGCATTACAACATCAGGCATCAAAGCATCATGCATCGTCTGCATCAAAGCATCATGCATCGTCTGCATCCTCACCACATCACGGCGTTTACGTCTCACGCTGTGCATCCGCCGAGACTTGATGCTTGAATTTCGGCATAGCAGGTGGGCAGTGAAGTACATAAACGCCAAATGTTGCATCAGAATAAACTAGCGACCCGCATTGTTGTCGATCAACATAAACATCGCACACAATTTACAGTTGCATAGAATGAAAGTATACACGCATCGCCGTTAGTTGTACAGCGTTTAATTACCCGCTCCACATAGATTCCAACCCGTGTGTTAAATTTGCTCTGTTTTTTTTTATTTTTTAAATTCCGTTCTAAAATAAAACGCTTCATCGACAACGGTACACGTGAA
Source organism: Dermacentor silvarum (assembly GCF_013339745.2). Classification (NCBI taxonomy): domain Eukaryota; kingdom Metazoa; phylum Arthropoda; class Arachnida; order Ixodida; family Ixodidae; genus Dermacentor; species Dermacentor silvarum. Next base: position 194,069,552 of record NC_051156.1, on the reverse strand, counting down.
CGATCTTGAACCTCGCGCTACAGCCGCTTTGGAGCTACTTCGGAAGAGATCCGCCAGGTGGCATTCTTGTTATTCAATTTGCGGCTTTCACGATAGGGGGTGCTCGCCTTTCATGGTGAGAGCGTCCATCGAGGTACCCTAACGATAAATAAGAAGCCTACATGACAGCCCGCACAAAGAGTTATGAGTATACAGTTAACTGCATCCGGGAGCCTATATAGAGAACCTCTAATGATGAGTCGACGAGGTTGGCCTACAACAAAAATTTTAGTGCCTAACTCTACGTTCTCGTCTAAACTCTGGCTTAACTGAACGAGCTTATCATTTCTTTTTAATGGAGGCCACGTTGCAGCAGGAAAGAAATGAACGATATTTTACCAAGGTCGGAGACGTAGTCGTTTCCAACTGTGAAAGCTAAAATTAATTACAGTTTTACAAAAAAGGATGGAAAAGAAAGAAAAAAATTGATAAATTGCATACATACCGCTTTAAGCGACCGATCATAACACATAGAGTTTCAATTGATTCCTGTGCCAGTCTAATGCCCACTGAAAGAAGTCTGTTCAACATTTACCATATCTTTAGGATTACTGCCAACCATATTATGGGGAAAGAAAACTGAACCATCTATCATCTAACACCAGCGAAGTTATCAGTCCATTATCTGGCTATGTTTTTACTTTATCAGTACATCTGCTTTGCCCGATATTTTCTTTCTTTTTACTTGCGGTGCTATGTATAATGTTCTTTCTTTGTTTTTGGTTTTCTCAACCCCCCTATGTAATGACTGCAATGGGCCTTTAAGGTACGTGAATAATAAAAAAGGGCGACATGATTCGCCGGGTTTAACGTTAAAAAAAAATGGGAAAAAACCTGGGGCTATGAGAAGGGCCTCAGTGGAGAGCTCTAGATTAACTTTGGCGAACTGGTGTTCACAGACGTGCACCTAAATCTACGTAGACGAGTTGCAAACGAAAGAAACGAATTTCAGTATGTCATTCCTTGTCACAATGTTGATTGTTTGGCTTTCGAAAATATGTGTTGTATATGGAACACTTATCTTTCAAAATGTATGGCATTGTAGGCTGCTCTGAGTAGCAAGAAAGGAGTAGTGGGGGAACCAAGGGGCTCTATTTTCGTTAGAACTACACAGGAAGCCAACAGACAACAAGCCAAGGAAAGTATAGGGGTAAATAACTGCTGTTTTAGTTGAATTGAGGAAAAAAATAAGGGGAATTGAATTGTTAAAGTGGATGAAAAGACCACTTGCCGCCAGTGGGAGCCGAATCCACAGCCGGTGGCACTAATGGCCTTTGCGGCGGATGTGGTACATCCTTTTAAGCGCGCACGTTTTGTAGTGAAATTTCAATCTAGTGCTGGGTGAGTTCTTACATTCACTTTAATTGGGAAGCCTTCTTTGGCTCATATTATTTATTATGTCATTTATAGATACTACAATCCCAAATGGGATTTTAGCAGGGTGGGTTAATACATTCAAAAGTATTGCAAACAACTGGCAGGAAGAGAAAACAAAATTAAAGAACTATTGAAAACGTATACATGAGCAAAACCAGGATGAAGCAAGGAAACAGCACTACACACTTTACAAACAAGGCCATACAATGAACAACACTAAATCTCCATTTACCAAGCATTTTGCGGTAAGTACTTATATATCGGGCGGTCTCGCCTCGTTTTTGGGCATCTTTAATATTAAAGAAATATTAAGCATTGGAGGGGGCGGTAGAACCAGGGTCTCCTAGCTCAAAACCCTATTGTTTTGCACATTAGGCCACATACTCATGCGTATTTCATTCGTATAGCAATGCTAACCTGGGCTTTGAGACGATTGGAGCGTGCGTCACGTCCTGGATCAACGGCAGCAAGTGCGACCCAGACGCAGGAATGAAACGCGTCAATAAATAATCATCCTTAACAGGGTCCTTCGTGAGCCTCCCGTCGAACAGCGACCAATTTCTTATAAAAGCGAGGTCATGGCGGTTTCCCCGATATGGTACCGCTTTCGGTATCGGCACAGTTCGAAATGGAAGAGGTTGTAAAATTTCTTCTCCGAAGTGGAATACACGAGTGGTACCGCTATCGCCGTCACATGCGGTTGTAGTTGCCGGCGTCTCGTTGAATTGCTGCTGCCGTCACACGGACGCTGCCATCACACAGGCACAATATCTCGCCTTGCGCAAACATGTTGGTCCATTTGGTGACGATTTGAAGAACCCTAATGAAGCGATGCCAGAATAGCCTGCTACCAGCACAATGCTTGGCGTAACATCGATTCCCATAGTGCGTGGTAGCTACATAATTTATTTCTACAGCTCAGCTCTTGAGGCGAGTCTGCTACAGCACCTGCTCTTGAGGCGAGAGTTGGCGTCGGCGGCGTAACCGAGCGAACGAGCACAGCGAAAGATGAGAGCGAACGCAGAGAGCAGCGGGGGATCAAAGACGCGAGGAGGATAGCGGAGAGGAGGCTGCAGCGGAACCATGAGGCTGAAAGCGGAAGAGAAGGTTATGGCGAAAGGGTGAGAAGAAAAGCGTAGTGCGGCGATGATGACTACGAGATGGCGCCAGAGTAGCGCGCGTCGTCTGGGAGGTCTGTCGGCGGCGGCTGCTGTGAATCGCGCCCACGCGTCACCCGCGCGCTGCCTCTCGCGATCTCCGGATTAGCGAGTCAGTCGCGCCACAATTCGCTCCGTTTGCAACTTGGCGCACGAGACAGATTGTCGGCCCCAGCCAATATATCGCGAAATGAAAACACGTATACAGCTGCGCTCAAATTTGCCATTAGGGAGTATGGTATAATGGTCGGTGATTTTTTTTTGTCGTGGTGTTTCGTGCTTAAGATCTTGTCACTTTGTGAATCCCCACTGCCGTATGTCATGGAACCCGAGCCTTCGCCAAACTGCTGCTACATCTGTAGGACCTGGGGGCCCGTGGTTCGCAGTCGGGCGTCACTGAGAGGCGCACTAGGCTACGCCTTCGGATCGTCTCAAAAAGGGGTGGCTTGCCTACGCTACTGGGGCGCCTTATACGAATGCTAAACGAACCTACGCGTCAGGCGTATTTTTATGCCGAGTGTGGCTTTGTGTTGATGAGTTATATGTCCGCAGATATGTTAAAGGAGCAGTTGCGAACGGTTTATTTACATTCCGTCATGAAGTTGTGGAACGCGCATATCTATAGGTCTATGGGCTGTCATAGTTACAACCTAAACCTGAGCAGACTCATACATGATTATTGGAGCACTCCCGTAGGACATAAAATGTCCATTCAAATTTCATGATCCTTAGTCCAAAAAACTGTCAGCCCTTCTACTGGAGTGGAGATGGAAGACCAGCGAAGCTGTACTATGGTGGGAATTATGGATTTCCAATTATGACTGTTAAGATGTGATGGTGTAATTGCTTATTTGAACGATTAAAGAATGAGAAATATATATGATCCGGTGGTTTTCACTTATTTAGTGACCACATGTCTATCGCTTCAACGGAAACTGAGCGGCGAAGGCACTGCGCATACAAACGTAGGAGCCGTGTTGCAGATCGCTTTCATTGCACGCAGAGCAGAAGCCGCAGCCCCTCCCTCCCGCGCTGCCTTCCCGCTGTCCTCCTTTCGCGTGGGAGATTGAGTCGCCAGCTCCCCGTCGCTCGTTGCGTTGTTCCTCCGAACGAAGAGCACGCGGCCGGGCCATGGCGAGTCGTAAGGGCAACTGATAAGAGCGCTAGCGCGATGTCTACGTGACGGAACGACTAAACGCCGTTGTCGACACAGAGTAGAGGCGGGCGAGAGCCAAGAGAGAGTCTGCAGCACAGGCGGCAGAGGCAGGCACGACTGCGCGCATGCTCCGCAGTGGGAGAGCGGGCACGCACGCAAACAGTCTAGGGTGCCTCGATGCCCTCCTCGCCCACTGCTGCTCCCCTTCCACTGGGAAGTCGCGTTTGCTCTCCGCCGCGCGTTCGCTGCCCGTGAAAGCCCGCGCCCCTCCCCCTCACGCGCTTTCACTCGCACATACAGCATACGGCCAAAGAGAGTTTTTTTCTACATGCGGAAGCGACCATCGAAGAATGAGCCCTTAACAGCTTCGCTGTTGATGATTTGTTCATTTAAGGTAAGTCCAATCAGGTTAAACAAAACGTTGGGTTAAACGAAGCCGCCGTTGACTCCACCTTCGTGGCGACGAGTGCAACCGCACGCGTGCCTTGGTTCCTGAGCACAAAGAGGAAAGAGACAAAACAGGGACCACAATACTCATCGTCCCAGATATACGAGAGATGAAGTCAACGTCACGGCAACATCGCCGAAGGGAACGACACCTCTCCTTATATAGCTCGTCGAATTCGATGGCATGACAAACGTAGTCATGCTTTTAAGGGCTTTCTCTTGTAGTCGGCTTGAGTTCCTTGCAGGCATCCGACATGGCATTTTTTGTGTAATCTTCTCGATATTGTGCGAACCGTCTCGTCGCCGCGATGTCAGTACTAACCCCACCAATTAAATCTATCCCACGATTCAATACTGCAAGTATCTGAAGAGGCATCTAACAGTGCTCGCGCTGGCTAGTTGCTCATTAGTCTTGACCACTTCATAATGAAGACGCACTCTCCTGCTTGAACGTCTATTCCGTATTTTGTTATGCGATCATCCGTATTTTGCAAGGAAAACTATACACGCTGCCTGCGTGAACGCTTGTACTCACAAAGTTTCTTCTAAGAATAATTTATTGCAATGCAAATGGCGCCTGTGGTTGTACTGACGTTCATTTGGTGTCAGCACTATATATATATATATATATATATATATATATATATATATATATAAAGTTTTAGTGAACGAAGAGCGGTGGCCATACTTGACAACGTAAACAAACCAGCGCCGTTCAGGTGCTGGTGCATTGGCAATTACATTGGTGCGCTATGCAAAAATTGTGCGCACTCTAAATCAGTACCGAAACACAGTATAATGACCACGATTGCGTTTACATTTAACAAGAAATGGCCGCGAAGAGAACTGGCGGCCTATAAATCCAAGTACTGCGGCTATAGATGAAATTTTAGACGGAGAGAAAGAATTAACTCAGGAGTGGAAGGGTTTTACTGAACTTTACAGTATTTGGTTTCAATCGCCCCATAGTATTTGCAAAATATCTCATCTCTTTCAACTGCCATTCATTGACACACCCCCATTACGCATATTCTGCACTGTCCAATTGTTGACAGTGTTGTCAATTTTTGCGGTAAGATGTAATCGCAAGCATTTATTCTTATTTATTTATTTAGATACCCTAAGGGCCCACAGGGGCATTACGTAAGGGGGAGGGGGGGGACACATTAGTCTTGACCACTTCATAATGAAGACGCACTCTCCTGCTTGAACGTCTTACTTGTCAGCGTTTCAAAGGACACGCCGGCTAGGAGCTTCAGTACAATGTCATTCTTGTCAACATTACAATGACTCTGATATCCTCCCTCCGGCTAATGCGGCATTCCTAACACAGCATTCTGTCTAATATGACAATTCTAATATAGCCAAAGTGGAAAATTCTATGGTTGTTAACTTTAATCTCGCTGCCTTTCCTATCGTCTTTGTGTCACTCTCGGCCTTCTTGGCCGCGTACAAGGCTGTCACTATGACCTTTGAAATCTGGGATCTTGCAGCTGTAGGAACTGTGGGCCCGAGATATCAGAGACAATCATAAAAAAAAAACGTTAGCTTAGAAACTTTGCAAGGTTATAGCGCTGCGACCTACGCAGTGATTTTTCAGCTTATTGGATGCCTTCTTCTTCTCTAATCGCAAATCGGAAAACATGTTTTTCTTAATGTTCTTTCGCTCTAATATCTCAATATTACTCACACGTTCTTTCTCTTTCGAATGGCACGACGTTTTACGTTTCTAGCCTGCAGCGTCATTTACATGACAGGTACATTTGCGTGTGAAAGCCTATCTATTTCTCTTTCATTCCTTCTTTCTTTCTTTGGCAGTTCTTTTATTCTTCCAATACCACGCGATGCTTGCCATGTCGGTCTTGACACTGTTTAAACACGAGAGTGGATGTCATCGAACCCCCCTCCCTTTCCCCTCCCTCTAACAGCAATTCACGTTCGCTCATGCAATATGAATGATTGTAAGCGACCGCCATCACTCTAGAATTATGCGTTACGTTCGTCACTAAAGGAAACACTTGTTACGTCGCTCGCGCTCGGAAATGCACAGGCCACGTCAGGCGCACTCGTAAATCATAATCTGTCGCGGTTAAGGCACTTTGGCTGTGCTAGACGTTGTAGGCATTGGTTTCGAGAGTCAAGCGTCAAGTCAACGCTGCGGGATGCTGGAAAAGAATCGTAACAAAACGAGAGTTTCTTTATTTTCTTTATTTTCAGTTGTTCTTTTTTCTTTTTTTTTCTTTTTTGAAGTTTAGGCGTCAAGTTGTGACCTGATTCCCGCTTCAGGAAAAATACTGAGCACTTGCGAAACGATGTAAAAAAAGTTTCAGAAGGTCGTGGTGTATTCCGATTGTCAGTGTCGCGTTCATTTCGTTCTTCTGCGCTCGCTATTCCACTATACGCGCTACTGCCGCGTTGCTACCACGAGAGTGCGACTCCAATGTACATACTCCTGCGGAAATATTATAACAGCTACATAAAACATCTTAAGCACAAAACGCGATAGATAACTGAGATGTTCAATATTTGCGAAGTGTACACATCATTCGTACAGCATCTGTCAGCTTTAAAAATGCCCGCGAAGCCGGTGGCTATAGGCCTAAACAACCCTGCTTTTTTATTACGCTAAGCCTATACGTGGTTCATCAAAAAACGGGCATGGTGTCCCATGTTTGACGCGGACACGTCCAGAAATTCACTCAAGGGGTGCCTTGTAACTTGCAGAATAAATGTAAACGGTGCTTGTCCAGGGCATATATTATATTCCTGTTCTAATGTACTTTAAGTCGTATTTCCCAAATCATCGCGCTTTTATGCTATTTGCGACCGTAACTATTATATACCTTTAACATATACGCCACATTCCCTACAGAGCATGCATGTGTGGGTGGTAGGGCCACTGTCAGGCAATTCTTATCTGCGTGTCAACCCCGACCAAGTTGTCTATGAAGCACTGCTGGATATAAATCAACGCCGAGTACAAATCAGAGGAAGAGGAGGCGGCGGTGGGAACTCGAACACGAGCCGTCAGCTTACAGTTGTGGTCTCCGTTCCAAAGATCAATGAATTACTAAACACTGTTGTCTTCGATGTTACTGTTAAATGGGAAACATCTCATTAGTGTACGAAAGGCGATTGCTAACAACGTTTCTACTGTTTTGAAGGAGCTATCATCTCAAATACATGCGAACGGGGAATTCGTTGTGATCGGCCGCTAGTGCACCGAACTTGATGAGGTTTGTTGCATGTAACAGAAACCCTTAGAGATCTAGACTGTAGCAAAACAATTGTTTTACTTAGGGTCATCAATTGTTATGACGAAAATTCTTCAATATCACAATATTTACGAAAACTGCAGCGTCAAGTTTCATCATCATCATCTAACTCGGAGAAAGTAGATGCTTATATATTGCACTTAAACGTGCCACTAATTTGTGAGCAGCACTTCTGCAAAATCCTCGTAAGCTCTTGCAACAATTTAACATAAGCTGTAAACTCATACATCCTATTCCTAGCAGTCGAGCAGTCATCCTAGCAGTCGAGATTAGCAACGGATTCTTACAGTATTGGTTAAAAAAGTGTAAAAAAATTCATAGGAACGGATCCGTTGCAGGCATAGGTGGGCAGGCAGGGTGGGCATATAAGGTTGATATATAGGCAATATAGAAAATACATAGACAAAATACTAGAGTGATAAATATCTAAAGATTACTTCATTAGGTTAAGTAGGCCAGATGGCTATCTGTCGCCGCCCGTTTCGAAGGGGATGCCAATAAATCATCATCATCATCACCCAGTTCGCTATGCGTCAGTGGTGCCGAAAACTTAGCGCGTAGAGTTAATATAACAAACTCCAGAGGAAAAGCTCCCCATAGCGCTCATGTATTTAAATCTGCAATCGCAAGGGTGCCGCCATGTTGCAACCCTGTGCAGGCGCGCAGGCGCAGACGACGAGATGCGATTCAGACGAGGCGCGCAATCAACGCGATCTCGAGCCTTCGTCAGTATGGTAGCGCCATCTAGCTAAGGCACCTGCAAACGCAGCCTTTCAGACACCGTAAATTTTACATGAAAATTTTCTACATAGCCATCCGATCTTTATGGAAAATATACGGAATGGACTTCAAACGTTGTCCGTGCCTACGTGCGACGTGCGAGTGCTTGCGTTTGCATAATATTTCGAATATATTTGGTGTTACAAAAACGAGTCGTAGCAACATGGCGGAGCCAATGGGGTTCCCACTTTTTCTCCCAGCTTTTCCTCTAGAGTCAGTACACTAACTCTATGACTTAGCGGATCTACTAAAAAGACCTACCCGCGACACATGTGCGTATGGGGGAGCGAAATTGCTTGCGTATACGCAAGGTGGTCGAACTGACATGTAGTTAAATTGTGTCTTTATATACAAAGTAGGTTGTGGCGCAGTCGCATGCCTCATCACGTAGTGGCTATTGCGTCTGGGTTACTAGGAACGAGGTCGCGGGATCAAATCGTGGCCGCATGTCAATAGAGACAAAATGCGAAAACACCCGTGTACTTAGATTTGGGTGCACGTTAAAGAACCCTAGGTGGTCTAAATTATTCCGGAATCCCCCCACTACGACATGCCTCATAATCAGATCGTGGTTCTGGCCCGTAAGACCCCATAATTCCCAGTCGTGCTAGACGGGTCGCCGCGGCGCGTGGGCGTCTCTTTATGGTGTTATAGATGATGTGCCACCACGCATGCATTCATCACTTCTATTTCTAGCAGAAGTATGCGTAAGATGCACGATATCTCCTTCCACAATGTTCGCGCACCTTCGAAGCACCGTATAGTTTTGCACTCCTGCCTTTATCATGTTGCCAAGTGGTCTGTTTAACTCTGTTACCCTACATATAGACTGCAGAAGCGCTCGCTTAGCACCGTACACAAACGCTCAGTTCCTCCCCCTTTATCGCACTCCGTGCCTAGTTAGAGGGCAAGAGCAGATGGCGTGTGCGTGCTTTGTAAAACAGAATCTATAGCTTCTGTCCACTTAAGAACCTTCGAAACGCTTTCGCGCATGCTTAAGCTACTATGATAGGTGAATATCCTAGCGCCATCGTATACACAAATACATATCGATAAACAACAAAAATGTCACGCACGTGGCGTTGATTACCGCCCACAGCGGCAGCGTTTCGAGTGGAATGCGAGAAAAATATATAGATTGATAGCCTTGACGCGTCATCGTTGCTGCCATCTTAGGGTATATATAGTAGAACGTCGAGAATCTGCGTGAGCATTGAGGCTTCACAGCACGACCGCATTACAGGCGGATCTTGTGCCTACAGTGGCGAAACGATAACAGTGATAACCCAGTGAAAAATCATCACCGTCAAAAAGCAAGACGATGTGCATGTGATAATATGGATCACTGACCTCATCGTGGGTGCCACATTCGGGTTCTAGCAGGGTGAGGAGCTGCGTCTTTGACGTGACGTGAAAACGGTATATGGGGTCCGTCGGTTGATCAAACTGCAGGTGTGAAGTTCGCCGGCAAAGTTCCATGGTTGGTGGCGATAATCCTGCTAAACGCTGAACGAACTCTAGCGGCAAGAAGGGAGGCGAGATGATGCGATGGAAGCCGGGCGAAGTGCCTGATGTGCATCCTAAAGCTTCGACTTGAATGTGCGCATTGAACGGGTGGTTATGCGCGGCGGATACATACTGTTGCTGCTGTTGATGCACACCTGGGAAGGCCAAGACATGTTCGCAGAGCTTGGGCTTGCACAGACTGGAGGGCACAGAGCTTGGTCTTACCGTTCCCACCCAGTACAGGCAAGCTATGGCGTAGGATACCCTGCGACAGTTTGTCATAGAGTTGGAGCATCGCTCCCACATACGTACCCGATTACTTTCCCGCGAGAAATCTGAGGACATCGGTTATCATGGCTAGCTTTTTTTTTTCGGGCACGAGACATGACTTCAGGAGATGTCCCGATCTATTATCACTCTTAGAAAGCAGTGCGTGTTCTCGTAGGTGATTGGCTGTCCATTAATTATGACGACGTACGGTATCATTGCTTTGCACGTATAAGCGATCACAGAGCACTCCTCAGCGGACACCTCTAGACCTTGCACTCGAAGACAACCCGACGTTAGTGTGGCCGCTTTTCGGAGTCCGGTGTGCACCTGTGGACGCGTCATTTCTGGTGCCCCAAATGCATATATTGTCCGCATAGATCGACACATGGTCGGATTGCGGAAGGGAGCGAACCAGGTCGATCAGCATGAGGATAACTAGCGTGGGGCGCAAGACTCCACATTGTGGTACGCCACGGTAGGTGCTATGTTGTGACGTCACACCAACCTCTGTTTGCACAAAGAATGACCTGTCCTTCAAGCAGCTCCAATATCCATCGATAAACAAGGCCACTTAGGCCGACATTGCCCAAGGTGTCAAGGATGGCTCGATGAGTTACGTTGTCGCAAGCACCTTTAACGCCCAGGAACATCGCCGGTGACAATATCCTTAGGCTTTTTTCGTGCTGAACAGACGAGACAATGTCTATGACGTTGTCTATGGAAGAGCGTCGGCGTCAAAAGCCTGACATTGCATCAGGGCCATACCTCGCAATGTTCTAGATACCACTCTAGACGTGTCAGCACACCATCCTATCCCTCAACTTTACTAGACAACTGGCCAGACCAACGGGGCAATAGGACTAGCGGTGATTTGCCTTGCAGCAATCTGAAAGAGACGCATTGTGCTAGCCTGAACAGAGTCAGGTTCATATTCCTAATCGAGCGAAGTCAATTAGGTCTTACGCTTGAGCAGGGGCCTCTAATACTTGGCTGGAGCTGTAGCACCAGAGGGGACAGGAAGCGCTGCGTAGGTATACAAAACACGGAGAGTCGCCAGATGAAGACAGAGCAGGCCTTATAAGTCGTCTCATAAGTATTACGCTGGTCCCCTTTCAATTTCCGTAACATCTCGATCCTGTAAAGCCTATGTTGCATTTCCTATCATGTCTAGCTCAGATGCAACAGCCAGACAGAAGCTCTGGGTCTTACACTACCACTACGGCCCCGATTCACGCCCTAGCAGCAATCGCCGCAAGCGCATGCGCAGCACGGTTGTGTCAGGGCAAGTTTGCTGAGTGTATGCTGTATAGCTAGCTACGGCTGGTAGCCTTTTTTTTTTTTCACAGCTTGTCTGTTGTATATCGTGTGACAGAGGACTGTCTTCCATTGCGGAGCATACGCCCGAAACACGTACTGCTGCTTCCGTTGCTACAACGTCGGTCGGAGTGTGCAAGCCAGCGCAGTCAATCCACCTGCCCGTGGAAACTGCCCCAGGTGTGACAAGCGCACGCACGCACGCGCACAGTCATTCGCGGACGAACGTTAGCGCGCTGTGCAGCTGTCGTCCATGTGTGTTAGTTCTCCCGCCTCTTCGTGGTTTGCGGATTCGATGCTCTTGCTTCCTGTCTGGCTGTGCGAGTGACTGCTGCTGAAGATGAGGGACTTGAACTACGAGCCGGTGAGTCCTGTTTAAAACTTCGTCGTCGATGGTATAGCTCGATGATAAATGTATAGTGGATACTTAGGTCCGTTATCCCCTCTCGAATCGGTGCGGAAGAATACTTTGAAATGTGTAATGGGAGCGTTCTCGCATAACGCGAGGTGTCTTTAGCACGATGAACACAGAGTTGTTGGCGGACAATATTTTTTAAAGTTGTTTCGCTGCAACATATACTACACGAACGTGTCGCCGGTCGCGCTTTCCGCACTTTCAGTACGTAGCTCTCGGGTATGGTTTATGTGAGCCTGCGAATCGCGATGCAAATATGCGCGATCTGTATTACGAATAGTGTGATGAACGTGTCACCTGTCACGCTTTCTTTTTGTATGTAGCGATTCACGGTAGTTTATAAACGCCACTCTCATTCGAGCCATATGCGAATCGCAATGCAGATATATGCGATCTGCGTTACAAATAGCGTCGCTCAAAAGTTAACAACCATTGCTGCCAGCACGCCAGCCTTATCGGTTGTTCTTACCGAATTAAGGATTACCGTTCATGTTACACGGGGCAAATACAACGAAAAGCGCGCTCTCGCTGCCGATATCTGTAGAAAATATAGCTGGTTGAATTTCCATTGGCGCCTTGCCATCTTGGAATTTTTCTTAATGTATTAATCTATAGTGTTGTATCCAGGGTTCAAATGTGGTGCTATTTACCTGTTTGCTATGAGGAACGTCACAGCGGACGGCATCGTATTAAGCTTGCCCGCCTGTGGTTCTCTCACTTGGACCAAACTCTAAGTACAGATCGTTTGCATTAACTTCACCGTGGCTACCATCTTGGGGTACCAAAGCACGTCGAGAAGCTGCGTAAACAAGAAAAGTGACCGCACGACAGACGCGTCTTAGGCTGTGCAGTAAATCGACAAGTGATCACATGGTGCACTGACGTCGTCGGGGTCGCCATGTTCGGGCACTAGCGCGGTGAGAAGCTGCTGACCGTGACGTCCCATGAAAACCATCTACCCGACCGTTTATACGTTCCGCTGCCGAGAGGAGCATACACGTGTCCCGGGCGGCGGGGGAATCGATCACATGACCATGCGTACTCAGTGGGCGCCACTGTGTGTTTAGGATTTCGCTGTTTAAGAAGGCCAGGCAGCTTCGATCCGTGTGCCATTTCTATCAACGGCATCAACAGACGGTAAAAGGGCCACGCTTTGCTAACCTGCTCTAATACCAGCCGATATTGATATTATCGCGGACGATAGTAACCGAACCGTGAACGGGACCCGCCGGGGTGGCTCAGTCAGCTGAGGCGTTGCGCTGCTGAGCACGAGGTCGCGGGATCGAATCCCGGCCCCGGCGGCCGCATTTCGATGGAGGCGAAATGCAAAAAACGCCCGTGTGCTTGCGTTGTAGTGCACGTTAAAGAACCCCAGGTGGTCAAAATTAATCCGGAGCCCTCCACTACGGCGTGCCTCATAATCACGACTGGTTTTGGCACGTAAAACCCCAGAAAGAAAGAAGATGAACCGTGAACGGGGACCGATTTCTGACGCCTAGCTGTATGCCAGCTCTGCCTGTGGTCGAGAGCTCTGTCTGCGTCCTGTGTGAGAGCGCCGAGCGTATATTTTTCGGATCCGTTTCGTTATCCGTTCTTCTTTTCGTGTCCCCGGTCGCTCCGAATGGCCGAACCCAACGTCAACGACGGCGCGCAACAGCTTCTGAGCCAATGACTAAGTGCAAGGCTAAATGGAAAAATTAAATGTCACATGGAAAATTCGGCTCTAGTGTCCTCCATCACTTCTGAAGGGCGAACGCTTGTGTTTGAACTTTATTGCGTGAGTTGCAGCTGGAACAGTGACTGGCGCGTCTGTGCAACACCTCCTGTAAATGGCCGCATAGGCCTACGCGTCTCACACCGTGACGTACGTCATCATCATGGAACGCCAACGCTGTCACTATACACGTCATGCAGCAAAAGCGCACAAAACGTTTTACCGCCGTTACTCGCTTGTCTGTTGGCGTAATCGTGTTGGCAGCGACATAATCATCGCGAAGGCATTTCTGCATCTACATTTCCGAACGGAAAAGCTGTGCACCGCTAGAATGCTTGTAGCGTGCTGCAGTCGATCAGTGTTACCATCATCAGCGCTAATTTTCCTATAGATACGTCTTCCAGTATGCGTTTACGCATGTGCAGTTTAATTGTACTAAGCTAAAGTGTTCTAATCCGATAATAATCGGCGTGCGCAATTGCAGCCTCTTGGCTAAGACAGAAAGATCGCGGTAGTGCCATCGCACGTGCTGTGGAAAATCCACCCGCCGCGTATATTTTATAAGAGTTCACAAGCAATTATAGCTGTCCAGCCTTTTGCTACGTGACTTCCGCCTAAGCGATCCTCGCTTGGAATGTCCAGTAAAAGGTATGCGGGAAATGAGACGCTATTGATTTGCGGAAATCTACTCGATGACTAAGGCTCGCGTGGTATGGTTCGTCACTCGTGACATGCCGATGTCACACAGCTCTATTTAAGCAGCGTACGCTTAACTTTCTTTTTTTTCATTCTTCGGGAAAGCGCCGGGCGGGACGACATCATTACGCTTGTTGATAAGCTAGGTTGGTTTCTGATGGGAGGAAAACGTCATGTTCAGTGTTTAATTAGCAGCGGCTGCAGCTAATTCCTGGGATATGCAAAAAGCATATGCGTACCATACTCGCCTAACAGGGTTACCACAGTCTTAAACGAAAGAAAACTGGTGCTCTACTGTGAAGCCGGGCATGCCTCTGTAGAGCTCGCTCACTCACTCTCGCCTCAGCTAGATCACCTGTCTATATCTGATTGTTGGGCTTGATCAGTTTCGGACAGATTTCCCAGCTCGTCACACTCTGCCTTCTTTCCAGCTTGTGACAAGTTCTTTCTCGACATTTTCATGGCATCCCTCGTAGATTGAGCCTTCTTGTTGTTGCCGTCATTATAATTTGTCATTACCCTCTTTCCGATACTGTTGGGGGAATGTATTTTCGTGTAGTTATATCAAACTATCAAATCTTGTCCCGTGAGAGAGAGACAGAAAATTCATTTGCGAAATGGCAGAGAGGTCGGTCTGAGGTTAACTAGTTTTGCGAAGGAACAGCGCTTAAGAACGGTACAAGGGAGACGACATTCACGTGCGCGAGTGTATGTACCAGCCGGCCCTAGATAGTACACTGTTAGGTTAACTATAGTCAGCGACAACCTGAGAAAAAAACAAAAACACCACAACATTTTCCCGGGGAAGTTAAACCCAGAAGAAATATTTCTGCAGCGCGCTGAGGGAATATATCACTGCGCACTTTACCTACGTTTGGAGATACTTAAGACCATTCACATAAACGGTTTGCTTATGAGCTATCTGTTGAGATGTACTGCCTTCCACTCTTCATAGATTCTTGCGTTTCCTATCCGAAAAAAAATTTGAGAAACGACCCTAATCCTTGACTTAGGTACGTGTCTGCTAGTGGCACTCGCACCTCGGCGTTGGTGTATTGTTTGGGTGAACTGCGTGTTTTGCTTGCAGTAACTTTGTGTTAATAAAGTAGGTACGACACTGACACAGTGAGTGCTAGTGAATTATTGATGTAAACAATGTAAACTACACTTCACTAGGACCGGTGCCCTCGTCGTCAGAAACTCGATGGTGCGCAACACTTGGCCGGGCGTCCTCGTTGTCTACTTCCATGGCGAACGGAACGGGGGTGAAACCGCCACGCACAGAGGAGCGGGCAGGGTGCGAAGGAGGGCGAGGAGGGCGTGACGCGTAGCGCCCTAGCGGACGGCGCACGAAGCGCAGCATACGCGCACCTCTACCGCTGATGTGAGAGCATGTGACGAACGCATTTGGCGCAGCTGGCGCTCGCGAGCGAGCGACGGAGCATTTACACGGCGGGAGAGGAGGGAGGAGGGAGTGACGTCAAACCTCCACTGTGTTAGGCAGGCGTTCGCTCTGTGTCAGGTGGTGTGTAGCTTTAATTAGCTTGTTTTTATTTTAATTAGTGATGAGCGGGTACCCCTTGTTTAAGTGTGACGTCACTGATGACGTCACTTCTGGCCTTGGAGTTTCACGGGAACCTGTACTGATATGGTGGGTACCTGAAGTGTACGATTGTGTGCGTTGGTGTACGGCAATTAGACTTTCCTTAATTGTTTCTAATTATTCTGAGACTTAGCTCTTTACTGTGCTAAACCAGTGCTCTGATGTCATATCTATCATCAACCATAAGTAGAACCATCGATGTCTACCGGTTTTTATTTTTCTATTATTTTTAATTTCGTACCACTTCTGTGACAAACCGGAAGTCGGTCCCTAACCGGAAGTTGCTGCTCGAGAAACAGTGTCACTCGGGGCCTGTGCCATAATAAGAAGTTATATATATTGAAACCGTACGTCAGCGAGTGACTGTGCCAGGGACTTCCCTCCAGTGACTTCCTCTAGCATCGGGGCGATGCTTCTTTTTAGAGGAAGGCAAATGCCGCGTCTCTTCTATGTCGAAGACGAAGACAAAGATGGGAGCTTGGTCTCGTGCGTTGGCCTAGCGGAGATTAGAAGACGAAGAATGACGGCTCTACGCTCGACTATTATAACAAGCTATGTTTTGAGGCAACAACAACAACAACAACAACAAGCTGTTTTTGTTATACGTGTCCTCGTCTCTTATTTTCGTTGCACCGCGACAATATGTACGCTATCCTACTGAAACACAGCTTGCATAAATCGCCAACCAGTTAGGTTCGATTATTTCCCCGACATAAAGTGTTTTAAAGCGAAACTTTATTTTCCTACCACCCCATGGTCTCGCCTGGGTAAGTCGGTCACTAGTCATATTCTCGCCTGCTAGATGATGACCTTACTTCTGTTGGCACTTACCGACTCTTGGGGTAGATTCCTACTCACTCGCCGAGTAGATAGTGATGATGATGATGATGAGCTTAAATATAGTGCGCAGCTACCGATCCTGTTGGTAGATTCCTACTCACTGTTAACAAAAAAAGGAAGCACGTCCAGCGGTGAGAATCGAAACTCGTCCCCCAGCACAGCGGCCCGACACTCTAACGATTAGGCCACAACCGCACTTTTTTTTTTATTACAGGAAAGCAAAACCGTAGCACTTGCACTAAACCCACCGCAAGTCCATAATTAGATGAAGTTAAGCACAAATCAAATAGATGAAACCAGTCCAGAGATTCGCTACAACGCTCGTATATCCCCCGTATTTGAATTATTTCTTCCTCGAAGACGTTCTTCGTTGGTGGGGGTGATTCGGCGAGACTATCTATAAATTTTCGAAGGATGTTCTAGAGCGAACATTGAGGAAAGTCGCAGTTTCGCCTGAAAGGCGACGCATGGACGCATCATAACAAATTCGTGGACAGCTATACGGAGTAAGGGCAGTAGATTTATCGGCCGTATAAACTTGTAAACATTCACTTAGTAACTAAATTAACAAACATGGTGTCACGCGCGCACAAGCAAAAATGAACACACCTCACTCTATGACCGCGCACACTCGCTGTCCAAACGCAGCAGTGAGAAAGCGCGCAGCAGCAGCGAGCGAATCGGATCTTCGTGCTGCCTCTCGCTTCAACGCGAACTAAGCGGCGAGTACACAGCGCATACGAAGCTTTCAGCACTCGGTGCACTCTGTCCCCATCGCATATCGCTTTCAAGATAGGGCTCGGGCGGCCACGCGTGGCCGCGCCATATGCAGCCGCCGCCGCAGTAAAACTGGATGAAACCAGCACGTCTTCGCAAAAGCTTGAGTATCACTCGTGATATCAGTGCTTAGCCGAAGTTAACATTTTGGCTCGAAACAACAAGCTCTTATTTTCCAGTTAGCCTGGCGTTTACATTAACAGAGCAAATTTATTAAGCTGCGAGCGGACTCCAGCTGACTCGGCTCTCTCTCGCAGAGGTGAAAGGAAGGTTCACTGCTTCTTTATCGGTGGAGCTCGTACTGAATTCTTATGTTGGTAGCAAGCCTCCTTGGTTGTCACTGACTATAGTGACGCAATGTGGGCTTGTCGGTACGTCATCTGGAAGTACTAGTATAACGCAAGCAAGCCGAGGACATAGAATAATGTCCTCGTCTAGCGCAGTGTCTGTGTGTGCATGTCCTCTTTAGCGTCCTGGTCCTGATTGCGCTATACCCTAGTACCCTGACGTTAACTCTAGCCTGCTCTGCTACTCGGTGCTGGTGTAAAAGGAAGTGCAGAGAAAAAAGGGTTACGGGAGAGGTCACTATGTGAAGTGCAGCTGTGAACAAATCGTTTGTCAGATGGAATCTAGCCCAATTTAGGTGGAAAACCGCATCTTAGGAAAGCGCAAATGTAGTAATTAGCGATGTGCGGGCATCGCTGACTGCAGAGGTCTGTGTAATCACTTGATCAGGCGTTGTTCTGTACGGACGAAGATTGGGCATACAGTCCTAATGCCTCTAATGCATCTACAGCCTCTATAGCCTCTAAGAGAAACGGGTAACTTTAAAAATTTTTCACCGGCGATTACGATACTCCCTAATGCGAAATTTGAGCGCAGCTCTATACGTGTTTTCACTTCGCGATATATTGCCTGGCGCGGACAATCTGTCTCGTGCGGCACGTTTCAAACTGAGCGAAGTGTGGCGCGACTGCCTCGGTAATCTCGAGATTGCGAGAGCCAGCGCGTGGGTGACGCGTGGGCGCGATTCACAGCAGCCGCCGCCGCCGACAGACCTCCCGGACGACGCGCGCTACTCTGGCGCCATCTCGTAGCCATCCTAACCGCACTACGCTTGTACAGCGTAAGCTGTTATGGGTTCATTACAATATACTTCTCACGCTTTCGCCATACCCTCCTCCACTTTCCACCTCGTGATTCCGCTGAGTACTCCTCTTCGCTTTCCTCCTCACGTCTTTCATGCCCGCTGCGCTCCGCGTTCGCTTTCATCTTTCGCTGTGCTCGTTCACTCGGTTGCGCCGCTGACGCCAACGCTCGCCTCAGGAGCAGGCGGTCGCATAGAGCTTGCTACAAATAATACTAGGGACGATCTTTGGCGCTGCCCGACATCCGGGTAATATGGCCTTCGTACCCAAAGCATCCAGGCCCTACAAATTATCGTATCGGCACATGATTCACCTTTTGTGAACCCTAACTACATGTCTTACAGATTGGCTATTTTCAAACTCCTAAGTTAGCTTATCACTTCGCACTCGTCACAATGTCGCAATACCAAGAAAAGTTTTATTTTCAGTTTCAATAATTGTCTACTGCCTACATCCTCGTGATTTTTTTTCAGTATTTCTAAAGCCTATTAGGTCTAGTTTGAGACTGTAGTATTATTTTGCTGGATTTGTAAGCGGAAATTTGATTTTTTAAGGTGAGCCAAAAAACTGAAGATGACCTTGGTGAACTTGCGTAACCTTGCTGAGAGTTTCCTGTAAAGGGTGTCCCAGCTATCATGCACCAAGACTTAAATGCATGCAAATTCCACTTATATAGCTGGACAGAACCGAGGTAATGTTGTTTGCCGTCCCTTGGAGACACTCAGATTATTTGTTGCATTCTGCCTAATTACATAAGTAGTCTTAATTAATTAATCAACTTCTCAAGTATTCTGATTACATGAACAGTGTCAATGAGAAAATTGTAGAGCAACATGAGAAACTCCCGATACAGCTTTCTGTTGCTCAATACGTGCGACATAAGTGTTTTCGCGAGAGTGAAAGAATTCCGCGAATACACCCAAAGTGCCTGGAGCGGCCAGTCACGCGTTAATCTTGCGTGTATTCGCGGGCTTCTTTCAACGCTCGGAAAAACACTTATGTAGCACGTATTGAGCAACGGAAAGCTCTGTCGGGAGTTCATGTTGCTCTACAATTTTCTCATTGACGCTTTGCATCTAATTATGATATTTGAGAAGTTGATTAATCTGATCTAATTAGGCGGAATACAAAGGAATAATCTGACGGTAAAGCGACGGCAAACAACTTTACCTTGATTCTGTCCAGCTACGTGGCATTCGCATATTTTTAAATCTCGTTGCATGATACTGTATAATGCTTCGCGTTAGAAGACCCAGACGCGTTCGTCTCGACATGCGCATTCTGACGTAGTTGAGAAGCTGTCTTATTAGACGTTAAGAAAGCTTTGCCTTCAAAGAATAATCGGGACTCTCTATGGTGGGGGCACGGCGCAGGTTCATCAACCTCACCTGGTAACCACTTGTCGACCTTTGGAACGCATGCTTGGCGTTTCATTTGCATGCCGCAAAAGAAGGCATTCCTCCTTTGAGTGAAGGCACGGGTAATCCGGTTTTCTGTCTCGCGATGTTACATCCTTATCTCACTTACTGCACAGGCTGATAAAAACTCACCTGCTTCCGGGCTTCCGCACATCTCCGCTCCAAACCGGTTCCCAAAGCCCCCCCCCCCCCCCCCCCCAACCAGTGTAGAAGGCAAGAGATAGAGACAGGAACGCATTCATGGACGTGAGCTTGGCCTGAATAGACCGCGGGAAATTGCTTCCATTGTTTATTTCTCGGTGGAATGGCGCCATTCCAGGGAAAATAGCTGCAGTGCTTTCGTTTTAATAGAATTTGTGAACAGCCCGCGAATGTGTGTTCTCACTATTTGTCTGTCTTTTTTTTTTTTTTTTTTTGGGGGGGGGGGGGGGAATAATGCGCCAACGTTACGACGGTTATTTGTGCATGCGTGTGCGTGTGTGTATTTCTTGCTTGTAACATTAACGTCGTGTAGTTAACACATGCAAAATCCGAGAAGAGGGGTAACCGGTGCCGCTTGCAGCAGCGAAAATATCTTTATTAGCCATTAATAATAAAAAGGATTCTGAAGGCGTCTCTGGTCTAGTTAGGTTACTTATCGGTATACCTCACTGCAATTTATTATTATTATTAGTATTATTATTATTATTATTATTGTTGTTGTTGTTTATTATTATTATTATTATTATTATTATTATTATTATTATTATTATTATTATTATTATTATTATTATTATTATTATTATTATTATTATTATTATTCCAGTAAACATACACAAACAGTCACGCATATAACACCGTAATCTATGCACAGGATCAGCATTTCTTGCATTTGGCCCCCGTCGAAATGCACAGCAGCACAGGACCAGCATTTCTTGCATTTGGCCCCCGTCGAAATGCAGCAGCTACGGCTGGGAATGGAACTCTCGATCTCAGACATATGATTGGCGCGCCATAACCCTGATCCCCCGCGGAAGTTGAGGGCACTGCTACTATATTTAGAGCGATAGCTTACTACTCCAGGTACAAACCCAGAAAACACCTAGTTTCGTAAATATGACCTTCAAGCTCAGCCAAGGTCAAACTGGGAGTTAGCCTGCCACTAGCGGCGGCTGCTGCGCACGCTGCGCGGGCACCGTATGTTGAAAGCGATCTGCGATGTGGACAAAGTGCGCGGGCGCGCGGGCCTCATCTTCAAAGCGATCTGCGATGTGTACAAAGTGCGCCGAGTGCTGGCAGCGTCGTATGCGCTGTGCTTTCGACGTTTAGTTCGCGTTTAAGCGAGACGCAGCACGAAGGTCAATTCGCTCGCTGCTGCTGCCGCGCCGAGCAGCGTCTGTGTGATTTCTCAAAGCAAGCAATACCATGATATCGCTCGACAAACTTGGTTTAACCGCGTTCAACCACGGGAAATTTTTTCGATCTCTGTAGCTCTCGGGAAGACGCACCGCCGTCGCGAGTTCTTGCGAAACTTCACGCGGAGCTTCTCGCAGAGGTGGTTTGGGGTTCGACTCCCGGCCCCGGCGGCCGCATTTCAACGAGGGCGAAATGTAAAAAAAGAAAGAAAATTAAAAAGAAATAACGTTCATGTACTAAGCTTTAGGTGCGTGTTAAAATAACCTCACATGGTCGAAATTCATTCGCTCTGCCACCCACTATGGCGTGCCTCATAATCATATTGTGGGCTTGACACTCGTAAAACCCCAGAATTTTTTTTTTCTCCCTGACATCTCGCGGGAACGCGCGTGACTCCATCGGCTGGTGCATGCAGCAGATGCCATCGCGCGCAGCAGATGCCACCGCTTCTTGATTGCCGTCCTAGTTTGCGCGCGTAAACTACACGAGATTCTAGCGGGACCGATTTCAAAATAAATGTAAGCATAAGAAATATAAATGAGAATGAAGGATTCCGCGCATAGTAGAGTTTCTTTATGCGGCGTCTGTAGACCCCGAAAGCTCTGTATAATATATTGTGATGAGCGTATCCTGTTTGATATGCACAACGACGAATGGCTGTAAGAAAGCCCGCCCGGGTATGTCTGAAGCTGGAAGAAGGAATGTTTTCAAGGTGAGAAGCGTCGACACGGGTGTATGATCAGTATTCCAGGCAGGTGCGCTACGAGGGGCTTTCATTCAATAAGTAAAAGACAATACAAAAGTGCAGCTCATCCCATTAGATAGCGTGAGGCGAAATAGAGAAAAGAAATAGACGTGTAATTTGCGGCGTTTATGCAAAGCAACTTGGAAAGGCGGGGAAGTGAAAAAAAAATGAGAGCAAAAAGGGTGGAAGGTACTGTCGAGCCGCCATGACTGCTCGTAAGAGCGGCGCTCTTTGGTACGTTTCGGAAAATGGCGCGCGTAATTTTTTTTTTTTTCGGAAATTGTATCAGTTTTCTTTTTCTTCCTCGTTACCGCTTCGCTCGCGCTTTGTTGCGTTGCCACTATTGCCCATGTGATTTCGCAGATGATGGGGTATGTATTTAAATACCAGAATAGCTACCACTCGCCGAATGTGGCAGATCTCTACAGTACTTATTAAACGTCGACATATGCGAGCCGGTTCTTGTCTGCGTGCATTACTTATATAAAATCTAGGTGGTTCGTGGTTTTACGCCCTCCCCCCCAAGTAAAAAAAAAAAAAAAAGAAGGCCGTCCCCGTCGGTGTGCCTCTCTAAAGTGAAAAATTGGTATGCGCAAACATGCCTTTTACAGACTAAGGATTATGGCCTAGAAAAAAAAAATGTTACTCCACGGACGATTGCTATCACAAAGCTGACTATCGCCTTGTCACAGTTCATTTATTTTAATTAAACTGTTATTTATTCACCGTTTGAGCTTTTGAAGAGCTATTTATTGAACTTCAGTAAACTGTATACTGTGTAGAGGGCATGCAAGAGATGCACTTCCAATGCCCCGTAGCTTCATAAGAATCGTAGAACAGCAGTCTACAAGCTTCGCTTTCGCAAAACGTGGATGAGAGAGAGTGCGAGAGAGAGAGAAGGAAAAGGAAGGAGATCAACCAGCTGGACGTCTGGCTGACTGCGTTGCAGGAGGAATAGGGGATGGGGGGATTGAAAAAAATAAGGAAAGGTCGAAAGGGAAGGCAGTTAACGCTCAAATACGCAGGGTGTCTGTAAGCGCTTTCCCATGTCCATTGATTTCAAGAAAGTCATTGAAGCTAGCATAGCTTCTAGGGTTGATGATGGGTACGTGATGTGATGCACTCAGGATTCGTGCCTCCGTAAGGAGTCGACCGTCCATTCGGCTGAGGGCGTTCCGAAGAGGCTGACGTTGGACTTGCGTCCACGAATGTGGACACAAGTTGTGAACGCATCTCGGGAGCTGCTCGCAGCCATCTCTCTTTTTTTTCTTTTTTCCGACCACCTGAGCCGAGTAATGGCGTCCTTCTTTGGAAGCAGTGTAAACAATGATGCAGGCTGACAAACTCGCATGATTTGAATGCCTTAGAACATTTCGCTGGGGCGTACTTGGCTTTGGAAAAAACTGTCCACAAATGTGAATACTCCAGAATAACTTCTTCTTGAGCGAGTGGGTGTTTACTTAACATGATACTTTGTAGCGCAAAACCTCAAAATAAAAGATAACAGTGAGAGGCGAGAGGAAAGGAATAGCGCTTGTCTTTCCTTTCCTCTCGCCTCTCACTGTTATCTTTCATTTCGAGTTGTTGCGCTACGAAATATTATGTTATGTGAATACTGGTATCGAACTAGTAGAATTGCGAGAACGCTCACAGCCATCCTTTCTTTTTTAAGGGCTGCTTCAGCCAAGATACAGCTTCCTGCTCTGGAAATTGAGTACATTAGTGGTTCTGGATGAGGAAACGTGCTCAATTTTAATGTCTCGCAACTTTTCGCTCATGAGCACTTAGCTTTAGAAAGTGTCCACAAATGTGGACACTGGTAACGAAGATGGCATTGAACTGCCACTGGAGCTAAGGTGCTGGTGCGCTTATATAGGGACGTTATTTTATACGTAGTAATAAGTAATAAATATTTTCAAACAGGTTTTCATGCGAAGCATTCTTTGCCTCGTACCAAGTCCTTTGCTGTAGATAAGCAGATTTCTGTCGTGCCTCGTCAATAAAAAGTAGGTGTCCGTTGGAGCGATTTGAACCAAAGGCCTCCAGCGCTTTAGCCCGGTGGGCTATCAGTTAGACCGTCAGCGCATGAGTACTTTTTTCGTGCCCTCTTGACCTTTGAGACGATTGGTGTTTGCTTCACGTCGCATAGCAACAATTAGTTTAGAAGAGCGATGTATGTGCGTGAGCGTCAGTTTCTATTAGGCTAGAGACACACGAGTGGAACGCGCTATCATCAATTCGAGCTTACCATTGTCCTTCGCGTGCGTCATGTTACCTAGCAACAAGCCGCCAATTCCTCCCGTCCTTCCCCAGTGGCAGTTGGTCATTCGAGACGCTATGTGACATAGCACCGTCTTCGGAATAGGACCAGATCATAATGGAACACCTTTAATGTTTCTCCAGCTCAGTACGACAAATCAGCCATGGGATATCACCAGCAAGCCATCGTTGCCGTCGCGCCGTCGCCTCGCCATGAATCGCCATCACCTTGTCAAACTATCGCTTGCCTTGCACTTGAGTTACTGCATATGGACCCCTTGGGGAGCAGAGTTGCGCATCTGATTGAACACGCCGCTCGCACCCCTATTCGCCAAATCTTGTCAGATGCGCGAAAAGCACCCTTTTGAGGAAAAGCCAACTTCACGGCTGCGCCTGCACCATAGAGTTTCTATGGCCAGTATTGCCGCCCGCCGCGACACCGTCGTCGCGAGCCTCTGTGCGCTACCGCCCGTCGCGCCACCTTGCCTTCGCGTAATGTAGGAGCAAGCCATATAGTTAGTAGACTAACTCTAGAGGAAAAGCTGTGCGAAAAAAGTGGGAACCGCAAAGGCGCCTCCATGTTACTACAACTCATTTTTGTAGCATTAAACATATTCAAAATATTATGCAAAGGCAAGCACTTACACGTAGCACGTAGGCACGGAGAAAGTTTGAAGTTCATTCCGTATATTTTTCAGAAAGATCGAATAGCTATGTGGAAAATTTTGATGTAAAATTTACGGTGTCTAAAAGGTTTGCGTTTGCAGGCGCCTTAACTAGATGGCGCTACCATACTGACGGAGGCTTGGGATCTCGTTGATTGCGCGCGCGCCTCTTCTGAATCGCATCTCGTCGTCTGCACCTGCGCGCCTGCATAGGGTCGGCAACATGGCGGCGCCCTTGCGGTTCCAGATTTAAATACATGGGCGCTATGGGGAGCTTTTCGTTTAGAGTCAGGTATATTAACTCTATGGAGCAAGCACACTCGGCAGCTGAGCCGCGCCGTATCCTGCATTCAAGAGGAGTGGTTTTTCTGCTTAACACGGATGTGTCCATGGGCAAGATGGCGGACCCATGCGCAACTCTGCTCCCTTAGGGAGCATATACAGTAACTGTACCTTGCACGGACACCTTGTGCCATCGGGCAGGACTTAGTGGAATTACTAAACGATGCTAGATAGTCAGGCATCGATGAAATGCTTCGCATAACTATGCTTCCCATAATCTGTGGGATCCGCATATTTCTTTCCGTCTCCTTTACGAACTCGAAGTGTTGTGGATCAGCGCTTGTAAACAACTAAAGAGTGTACATACAAACTCACTATAAGGTATCGATTTTATACTGCTTTTGGGATCGACACTGCTGTGTAGTGGCACGCGTATCAATGATACTGTAGGGCTGTCAACGCCTATCCGACTGATACATAGAGCGAGGCCTGAAGTGTCTTGGGACCAGTGTTTGGAAACATAACGGCCTGTCTATAACGCAGTTAAAATCGACACTGAAGAGAAAAAGAAACATTTCAGCTGCATTAGTAAGTTACCGTTTTGCACTTTAAAAAAAAAAAGAAAGAAAGAACAGTCTTACCTTCAGAAGAGACTTGACAAGCCAAGCCAAGACAGAAGAACGAACGACAGCTCGCGAAACCGCCGTGTATTTTCCCGCACAAGCGTGCCATGACGGCAAAGATTTTGACGAGAAAGATCGACAGCATTGTATTCTAAGAGACGCCGAAGCTGAACTAAGTAAGTTTCAAAACATTTAGTGATCGGCAATGGCCAAAATAAGGAAAAGTACTTCGAAATCCCTGTCGTCTATACTTGGCTCTATATAGTCGATCGTTTATTCGTAATGAAGTACTGCGTTGAATTCTAAATGATCTAAAGACTCAGCATATAGCAAGCTTTCTACGCCAAAGTGGCATAAATACATTAAAATTACCTTTGAGATCCGTTACTGAAATCTCGCTTTCAGCTACTATAGCGTTATACAAAAGCGCGTGGTGGTTTTCTGGACTGATGAGCTGCGAGGCAAGACTCTCACGATTTTTTTTCTTTTGATTTTCCATAAAAGACCCATTGTCCAGTCTACTGAAGAATCTGGCGTCATTTTTTTTTCCTTTTTTTTTTTTTCGAAGGGGGAACAGTGGCACACGAGATCGTGGACGGAATGCAATGTCGCCCGTATTCGCTCATAGCGGCACACTCTCATGACCTCTAAACCTATAACGGTTTAATAGTAACGAGACACTAAAGATGGAAGGTTCAGATAGGGTTAAGCCTAACAAGAGGCTTAAGCTGTTAGGCTTATAAGCCTAACAAAAGCGTTGTCAAGGGAATGCACGAGTCCGGTCGTCGTCCCGAGTCCGAGCCTCGAGTAAGTCTCCAGTGCCAAAGCACACCTCGTAATTTCCTGCTCTCCAGGGCCGCAATTTTATGAAACGAATCAGCATTGCATTGTGTGGAGATCGTGAAGGCGAATGAAAAAAAGAAAAAAGAACAGGAATACACAAACAGGTCGCTCGCTCTGGAGGCGCGAGCGCGTCATTGAAACGTTCTTGACACACTCGCGATTGTTTTGACCGTGAATTGCGATACGAGTGAAGGTAGAAGGAGTGTGCAGACAGTGCACGCCTTTCTCGCATCGTCCTTCACCGACTAGTTCGGAGGCGTCGGGGCTTGTTCGACGACTCTCTCGATTA